>NC_067141.1:59859608-59877108 GCF_903995435.1 Acomys russatus | reverse complement strand
CTTGAAAGCGAGGCAGCAGAGACAGCTTTCTGTTCCAGCCCTGGCCAGCATCTCGCCTGATTTTTTAACTACCTTTAGTGGTATTATGGAATTTCTCATTAACTTGAGGCTTGTAATTTTTTAAATGAAAAGATATGCGTTTTATTACCATGAGATCCCCATGGGCTTTGAAGGCAG
Organism: Acomys russatus; assembly: GCF_903995435.1. Classification (NCBI taxonomy): domain Eukaryota; kingdom Metazoa; phylum Chordata; class Mammalia; order Rodentia; family Muridae; genus Acomys; species Acomys russatus. The sequence continues at coordinate 59,876,931 of NC_067141.1, read as the reverse complement.
TAGCTCTGAGAGAGTGGGTGAAGGGGAGGCACACTGCAAAGGTCAAACTGCACAAATGGGGAGTAGAGGCAGCCAGGTTAGACAACCTACACCCGACACAGGCTGAAAGGAAGGAGCTGTGGAGGCTCACGCTAGCTTATCAGCCACATTATGTCTGCAGTCACCAGAAGAAGATAGTGACAGCATGCAAGGCACTTCTTGCTTTCTGTTCCTGGTTATGCGTGAGCTGACCAGCTCCAGCCCCTGCTGCCATGACTGCCTTGATATAATGGACTATACATTGTGAGCTCTAAGCCCTTTCTTTTGTTGCTTTTGTCAGGGCACTTTATCACAGGGACAAGAAAAGCAAGCAAGCAAACAAACAAAAAACCTGAAAGGCTGGAGAGTTGGCTTCATGGTTAAGAGCACTTGCTGCTCTTGTTTAGGATCCAAGTTCGATTCCCAGAGCTGATATATGACATCACTCACAACCCAGTTCCAGAGCACCCAGCGCCCTCTTCTTGTGTTCTAAGGTACTGCACCTATATGGTGCACATAATGCATGCACGCATGCATACAAATATACATACATAATATATACATACAGACAGACAAATCACCCATTGATTCAGAAAGATAAAAATAAATCTTTTTTAAAATAAAGATTTAAAAACTAAGAGAACGGCAATGAAGATATAATTCCCAATTCCTCTATCTCATTGTAAACTCTTTGCTTGCAAGACTAATCTCTTCTTCTGTTTAGTTTTTCCAGAGCTCCACAGATATTGGACAGAGCAGGCACCCAGAAGCTTTTGTGATGGTGTGAGCATGATTCTCGCCTTCAACGTAGACAGCGTCTTCCACTGCAGGCAAGCTGTGATGGACTCAGCAGGACAGTGCTGTCCTCTGGTGCATTTGCAACAGCTTGAGCAACGTTAGCAAGTACGAAGCTCCTGGATGGACAGAAGATGGAACACCACTCTTCTTGCCTGCAGATTCTTCTGCCTTGATGACAGTGATTTCAAGACATAGGGGAGATTAGCAAATGTATTTATAGGGAAGGGGGTTTGTGACAGATGAAAGCTTTCAAGTATCCCCCTCTATGAGAGCTCAGGTTGCAATCAGGGTTTGGGAACCAGGAGGTTAGGGTCCCTTTGTTGAGGCTGTTTCTGGTAGGCTGAAGTTAGCAGTGCGCTCTAAAGTCTAGGATGCAGGTCACAGAGTAAATTCTGTATCATTTTCTTCACTGTCCAAAACTACACAAGGGACTTGGCATCTCTTCTCATTCATCTTCAGGAACTAGCTTCCGCTAGGATGTAGACTAGCTGGGCATTCCACTCAAAACAGCATTTTCATGTTGGAGATAGCAGAATCAATCCAGAGAGTTGGCCACACTGAGGCTCTCAGGTAAGGTGGCAACCAAGGCTGATCCTCCTGGCAGCTAAAAGCACACAGAGCTGTGGACACTCGCCAGCCCCAGAGCACAGCATTCTCTTTGCCCCAGGCTTTGACTTTTTACAAACTAAGAAAGAAGTGTAGCCATCGCTGTTAACCAGTACCCTGGCCATTTTTTCTTTTAATTAACCAGTAGTAATTAATATCGTTATATGTGTGTGTGCACATTAACATATGGCATGGTGCGCATATGGGGGTCGGAAATGACCTCTGTAGACTTGGTTTTCCTCTTCTTTTACCTAGGGTTCAAAGGGTTGAACCTAGATTGTCAGGCTTGTACAGCAAGGGCCTTCCCCTGCTGAGCCCTTAGCTCTCTCTCTCTCTCTCTCTCTCTCTCTCTCTCTCTCTCTCTCTCTCTCTCTCTCTCTCTCTCTCTCTTCCTCTCAGTCCCTCTCCCTTCCTCCCCCTCTTCCTCTCCCTCCCTCCATTCCTCTCCCTCTCCCTCCCTCCATTCCTCTCCCTCTCCCTCCCTCTCCCTCTCCCTCTTCCTCTCCCTTTCTCTCCCTCCTTCTCCCCCCCCCCCCTTTCCCTATTAGCAGGAGGATCTCTGTGAGTTCAAGGTCAGCCTGGGCTACATAGTGAGTTCCAAGATAGCCAAGGTATCTAGAGAGACCCTGTCTCAACAAACAAACAAACAAACAAACAAACAAGGAAAACAGAAATATAACCCTATACCCTCCCACACCAGATGGCTGCTTATAGCATTTTCATGGGCTGCCTTCCTGTCTTTGCTCTGCTGGCTTCTGATGGCAGACCTTGTTTATATTGTAGAGAAACAAGCTTCTTTCACTTTGGTTGTACAGACCAGTGGATCTAACTAGTCAACCAGAGTCACCCTTGAACTACGGTGGTTTGTCAAGGGATACTGACAACCTTCCTCTCATCTCACCTTCACGTCAGCCAGAACACTGCCCTGAATGTTAGGGAGAAAAGGGGGACTTACAGCACAGTCCACGTGCCAAGTGGAAGTCTAGAGGTTCTGCCTACAGCAATGGATGACTCTGCTGGTGCCCTGGCTTCTGCTTCCTGTGATTCGTTGTCCTCCGGCACACACGTGTGTTGAGTGTGTCAGTGCTCTCAGCCGGAGAACTTGGCTCTGTCATGTGCACTGCAGTGGCTTGCTCACCAGGCACCAGCTTCCTCAGTCTCCTGAGCAGCTGGCGTAGTGCTGGCAGCCAGCATCTGGGCACCGCTCCGCCTCTCAATTCACCCTGGCAACCAAGTTCTCTGCTTCCTGATCACCTGCCTCAGCCAATTTGCTCCCCTGGCTACTCAGTCAGTGACCTCTACCTGAGCTTGGACCCTTTGCCAGAGAGCTTTCTGAGTAAGTGGCACCCCCTCTGATGTCTCTCCCCTTCCCAGCTGGCCCCTGCTCCATTTCTTTACCATGAAAAGCAGCTTCATATCCGCTAAAAAACTTTATTTCTGTTTTAAAATTTCTCCTTAAATTTGTTTTCTGTTTTGCCCTCCTCCTTTACCTATCTAATTTCTTTCTCTTTTAAAGCTAACACTATATATATTTAAACCTAACAGATTAGTTAGATGAAATATAGAATTGTGAGACAAGAGTGTGAGGAAACAAAATTGAGAGTGGCTGTAATGATTTAAAACAGAACAAAATAGGAGAGCAAGTGACAAAAACTCAGAAAAGAGAGAACCCCGGAGACTCAGGAATTTTTGATTGGGGACATTTAGTAAAAGAAGAGATACCCTCTCGGCTTGGACTGTGGAGTGTGACATACCTACCTGATGATTGACCTTGGAAATGTGTCCCCACAATGCTCCAAAGCCAGCATTTCATCAGCCAGGAATGTTTGACCAATTCCCTTTAAAATTCAAAGACTTAAATTTCAAAATGCCACATGAAAGTCATATCGCGTGTGACCTTATGCTCCAGCCCCCACTTGCACAGTCATGGACGGTGAGCTGAACGGCTCTCCCATACACCCTACTGCAGCCCCTGCAGCTCTGTCTGCAGCCGCCACGTACATTAGGGTCTCCACTGAAGCTTCTGGAATCTCTGATTCAAGATAGTGGATGTACAGAATAGTCAGAGAAAACAGTGCCAGCTGCTGCTTACTGAGTGACTCTGTCTAGCTGGGTCCAAATGGTAGTTTCAACTGCCTCTCTGCACCGACTCTGATCATATCACACTGGGGTGCCATCTGTCACCCTCTAGACTAACATCTTTAACCGGCATCTCTCCCCGAAGCTTACTTGGACCACTCTTTGGAAAACCATCACCAAGGCCACTTAGGTGCCTGTGGTAAGCCATGTCAGCCTAGTCCACCATAGACCCTTCACACAGCCGGTATGTGTAAGTCAGAGCCAGTCAGACCACCCGCCCTACCCCAAAGTAACCATTTAAAAACTTGAGCCCAGCGGTGTCAGTTCGGTTTGGTAAAGAATGGAATTGAGTGGTTTCCATGTGAAATTGTCTGACTAGTTTTCTCGTTATCACCCCTGGGTAGTTCATCTCAGGGTCAGTCAAAGTTCTAAAAAAATATATATATTACCTTTTGGTGCCAATTAATTTCTATATAATCTGATTTATCCCCTACTCATCTTGTCTCCCTTAGCCAACTGGCTCCTTGGGTCCCCTGGAGATGTCCTCAGGGACCCCCACATGCTTGCAAAGGGAGCAGGACTGTCTTACCTGAGCTCGTTTTCCACCCTGAACCCTTTCCTTCGGGCCAGCTCCATGAGGAAGGCTCTTCGAGTGGTTCCCATTTTCTTCTCCAAGATGAAGAGGACCAAGTCTCGGAACCTGATGTCATGAGGTGTGGAAGCCATTGATGTGCCTGTGTGCCTGGGTCTCTTCTTCCGAGGACCCAGGTGGACTGCTTGCGGTGGATCCATGGACGCAGACTGTCTGTCTCTGCCTGTGCCATCAAGTGGTGTCTCCTGAGTTGGTGGGGGGGAGGCTCTGATGTCATCTCATCAGGAGACTCTGAAGCCATGGTGCCACCCTGGTGACGGCTTCCTGCCACAGGAATGTCTAACTCTGATCGGCTCCTTTGCCCAAGTTGGAGCTCTTGACAAAAGGAATAGTTGAACTTCTGTCTTCACAAGCTTGATCTCTGCAGCACCTCACGGTAAACTTGTGAAGCGAGTGGGAGCCCACCTTCAGTTCTGTGCTATTGCTTATCTCTGAATGTGTTCAAGCCCTTAATGTTGTAGTTTTAAAAGATATTTAAAACTTTTTATTGCATTTACTTACTGGGCAAGAGGGTATGCATGTGCGGGCCATGGCATGAGTGTGGAAATCAGTCATCATTTTCTCCTTCCACAGTTGTAGGTCCCAGAGATCAGACTTGGGCTGTGAGTCTTGGTAGCAAACATCTTTCCCCACTGAGTCACCTTGCTGGCTCCTGTTGACTTTCTTTACTGATTCCTCTTTTACTTTACTTTCATTCTCTTTCGCTTGGACCTACGCTACAGTATGTTGGATGCCTGAAATTTGCACAGGTGTCCCATTGCATGTGGCTGTCTTGGTTTTACATGAATGTTCCACTTTGCTGCTTTAATTACTGTTGCTTTGTGGTGGGTCCAGGACCACAGGTTCCCGTGTGTGCGCACAGTTTATAAATAAGGAAGGCGAGGGCTCTGTCACTGCACATCACAGAATAAGGGGGCATTCATTTGGTTTGGCTTGGTTTAGGTTTGGTCTGGATTGGTTTGAGTTTTTTCAGTGCCTGAGGTTTTCCACATTATATAGCTGACAGATTTATGAGATGACGTTTGGATAAGGGTCAGTGTCATGAAGTTAGGGGCATTTTCATAACTCTGTGCAAAATGGAATTTGCATCTTTAGTTAGCATACGTCACAGGTCTCACTTCCCGAATACCTATCACAGGACCTAGGAAGTAGGTAAGCTTTTGTTACTGAATCCTTAGAAGGCCACACTGTCAGCTAGGGGCCAATGCCCACAAAGTACCATATGGGCAATGAAATGTAGCAGAGAAGATCTAAATAACCTGATGAAAGCCACAGGACCAATAAATTGCCACAACTAAGAAAATGAGTCAGGATTTGGAGTCAGGTTTGCCTGACTTCAAAATCTATATACTCCTGGGGCCAGTGAGATGGCTCAGTGAGTAAAAGCACTGGCTTCCGATCCTGAAAATGAGAGTTGCATTTCAGCAACCAGCATGATGGAAAGTGAAATAGACTCTCACAAGTTGTCCTTTGATCTCCACAGAAGGACTACTCATGTGCAAGCACATGCATACACACACACACACACACACACACAAATGCACATACACATGTACGCACATGCATATGCACACATGCGCACGCACACAGCATCCTTCTGTCATGCCTTACCCAGCAAAACATCTGGTTTCCTCTCATACATTCTGCCACAGCACTGGGGACTTTTCCTGCCTGCAGGAGCACATGAGTGCATGAGTGCCTCAGCACAGCTGAGGAAGGGTGATATGACAGCTCCCTTCGAGCATCCACAACTCAGGAAGGTGAAATCAGAAATGACAGAGAGCTGCAGGGTCACAGATTTCAGCTCTCTGCAAGTAAGAACTTTTGACTAACTACACCTGTCAAAAGGACAGCATGAGCTCTTTGTGTGTTACAGAAGGGACTTAGATGTCTTGAAGGGCTTTCCATGCAGCTCCCTGAGACTGGGGTACCACTGCTTGATTGAGATCAACAACTGGAGACAGGCATCCTATTGGGCCCTCTGTTAGATGTTTGGTTTCGGACAGCTACATGACGGAATTAGTCACAGCTACCAAGTGGTCCAACTGCATGAACAGAGTGCAGGACTCTCGCCAGAGCCTGGGGTGGTATCATCTCCATAGCAATAGAAGACCACGGAAGAAGCAACAGGGAGAGATGACAGCACAGGGATGCAGCCAGGGATGTGTAAGATCCCATCTGCACAGCTGGGAAGCTGTGACCTCGCACAGTTCCTTCAGTTCTTTAAGCCTATTTTTCACATCTCTAAAGAACTGACATAGCCCAACCCATCCCCTTACAGAAAGCTTGACATAGATGAAGAGCCAATAGTAACTTCTGTTTTGTTCAGAGGGTCACCCTAGCTCAATCTAAAATCGGATTTGTATTTTACTAAATTATCAAAGTATCACATTGACCAAATATTAACTACTGTCACACCCCAGGGTGGGACGTGTTGCCTGCAGTGTCCTTTTCTGATTTCCAGCCCCCAAGTTTTCCAATGCCCATTAAAGCTAAATTCTCTTCTCTGACATGGCCACTATATGAATAGCCAACTGAATCCATAACACAATATCCAATGAGAGTAGAGGTGCAGACAGAGGATCAGCCACACCACTGGAGGCCTACTCCACCTGGAGAGAGACTCGCAAAGACTCACATACCAGGCAACTCATCGTGGTATGGTCCGTACCAGTAGGTCTTAGAAGCAACATGAGTGTCTACTAGCCAGCTGTTGGATAAACCATGGCAGGACACTTGTCGCCACCTACGCCATGTGCTAATAAACAGCATGGGTAGATGTCCACAATCTAACAATTACAAAACCAGCTCACAAATACGCTGTGGCCAATCCTAGCAGAGAAGAGCAGGGAGGCCCATAGCAAGTGCTACACTGGGACACTGAGCCCCACAGCTCATGGGCTTTAGGCTGGAGTTTTAGCTTTGTCTTTGTGCATTTCTCTTATACAGGTTTATTTCATCTCTTCTTCTTCTCTTTCCCCTTCCTTTCCTTCTTTATTTTTTTCCCCCTTTGATATAGAGTCTCACATGCTCTTCAGGCTGGTCTACCTCAGCAGCTCACAAGGCCTTTCCCAACTCAACCTCCCGCAGCAACTTGAATTACTACACACCAAGCTGGGCTATTGTTTAACAGATTCTTGCCATAGATAGGAATTGTATTTGAACCACAATAATAAATTACTTTTAAAAAAAGCTATCTTGTGTCTACACCATGTTTCCTTGGTGACTCAAGGGCGGTGAGAATATTTTTAGTGAGCTGACTAGAAGGTGGCCATGTCTCGGTTACACACCGTGTATGGTCCTACCTGACTGTCAGTCAACACTCCACTGATCGAGGGCTCCTGTGTCGAGGAAAGTGGGGCTCAGAGTTAGAATTGCTTCAGCATTTCACCTGACCTGACAAGCTCTGGGGAGGACATTTGAGACTTCTAATTTCATTTTTCTGACCCACAGGGTCCTTTGTAATGGCATCGTGTAGTCTGAGGCCTTTGTGTATGATCTGAGCATAGCCTGTAGTCTCGAAACCTATATGGGAACTTTACTGCCATGGGAGCATTGTTGGGAGGTGGTCCATGAAGGGGTGACTGGGGTGACATCAAGAGGGGCTAGTGCTTCTGTCACAGGTTGGATGCGGCTGGTTACCATGATGGTGGGTCATTAAATGTGCAGCCACCCTCCACAATTCATCTCTCTCTCTCTCTCTCTCTCTCTCTCTCTCTCTCTCTCTCTCTCTCTCTCTCACACACACACACACACACACACACACACACACACAAACTTGCCTTTTTGTTTCCACCGTGGGAAGAAGAATGCAGCCCTTCCACACTCTTTGATGTCCCAGATTCCCTTTTCTGATAAATTACTCAGTTTCAGACAATTTGCTCTAACAATTGAAAGTGAACTACACAGTCACAGCTTCATAAAGGGGGGGGGGCTGGAAAACTGCTCAGGATCACTCTAAAATGGGTTTCGGGGTGTGGGATCATGGTGGTAACTTTAGTAATTAGCTAAACTCTGCTCATGAAGTACCTTGAACATTGTGAAACATTAGCTCAGTCAGTAAAGTGCGGCCACGCAAGCATGAAGACATGAGTTTGATCCATGGCAGTCATATGAAAAGCTAGATGTGATGGCACAGGCTTGTAACCCGATGGGGGGGAGCAGAGACAGGCAGATCCCTAGAGCTTCTTGGCCAGCCAGCCTCTCCTAATTGGAGAGGTCACAGTGAGAGACACTGTCTCAAAAACAAAGTGGATGGCATTTTAGGCTGTCCTCTAATCTCTACACACACTCATGCATGTGTACAGCCCCCACACTCACACAAATTATGAAACACTATACAAAAGTCAATTGTTTTGCTATTTCCATTGTCTTTCCTGATCATTTCTTCCTTCCATACTGTGATTTTCTGCACTAATTGCGTCAGGTGTTAAGTGGCTCCTTGCTCCAGCCCATTGGCCGGTAATGTCCAAGTCCTTTGTGTTGGTTGAACATATCAAAGTCTTTTGCTTCAGGCTACTTGGTTGAGGGTTCGGCTCTGCTCTAGAGCTGAGCTAAATGGAAACTTGATGTGTTTGTGCCTGCAACATCTGGACTGTCTCAGCCACTGCTACATCTGGAGAGAGATCTTAGTTGGGACTGCCTCGTAACCACACTCAAATGGCAAGTAATGCACATTGCTGTTGTCCATCACCCATTGGTCAGGCTAGTCTCAAGATTCCTTTTCTCTACAGCAGGGCCAGAAAGTGCAGTAGAGCATGTGGGGTGTGGGAGAACACATGTTCCTGACAGGTCAGGATCACGTGCTGGCTGATGTCAAGGGGAGCTTAGTAAATGTTCACCCAGCCAGGGAAGAGAATAGGGAAGCCCTAGAACCACCCCCCTCCCACCCCAGGGGAAGAACCCACTCCTGTGTTCAGGCCACTCTCAGACTAGAGTTTTGAGTTGCTAATGTAAACAAACAGGGAGGTTGGGTCTCCCGGAACTCCTTCCACACGGACCAGTGCTTCCAAACATGATCTGGAGGGAGCCTCCTGAACAGTGATAGAAGGCTTCCCTGGGCTTGGCCAGGGGCCCTTCCTGCCCCCACCATCTCTATTTCTTTGCCCATAACCGTCCACACCAGCCTGTGTGTGTGAAGTGTAAATGAGATAGATGGATGGCCTTTTCTATCAAAGGGTTAAATGAGACAAAGAGCGCCCCATCTTTAAGGAAATTAGGAAAGGTATCACCTGGCAAAAATTCCTCTGCTAGCATTTTTCCAGGGTAAAAGTATGTGCATGTGGTGGCATCCTGATCTCCAAGATGACCCTGTGTTTGTCGGCTGAGTTAGGCAGCTGTGTAAGGATGTGAGACCAAGGTCTGGCTACTCAGAAGGAAACACAGGACCTTTCTGCAATAAGAAGCAGGGACCCCCACCTTATATGGTTGCTTGCAGGATTTAGAGGGGCTTTCCACCCTTCTGCAGAAGCAAACCTTTTGGCCTTGCCAAAAATCTTTGGATTATGTAGACATTTTCTTGGGACCCCAGACCCATTAGATCGGGTCATGCTGCCACGATCTAATTCTTTGTGCGCTTTTCATTGGGTTAGAAGTCCTGTGTGTTCACAGCCGGAACCTGCCATGCTCAGCACAGTGGCTGACAAGGCAAGAACCACCAAGTGTTCATGGAACAGCTTAGGTTCCAAGCATCAGCTGACACATGAACTTAAGCTTTTGTCCACTTTCCGCCACAGTCGCCCTTCTTTACCCACCACGAGTCCAACTAAGTGTCATTTCAATATGAACTCTCAAGAGGCATTAAAGAGCTAGGCCACTCAAATACAGCACCCACAGCATTATGAGCTATGCACCCACAGGTGTGTTGCCAGACTTTTCTGTGCCTTAAGTCCATTATCTGCACAGTGGAGGTTCTAGCAGTTTCTGTCTTACAATTGTTTATGAACACTACTTAAAAACAAGAGCATTGGCATGTGACACTTGCTTGCTCTAGACAGTGCTGTTAGCTAAAAGGCTGTGACTTCTCTTTGCCTCCCTTTACTTCCCTGTGTCCCTACACACTTCACTAGTATTTTTCCCAGTGCCTGTGATACTTTCTGTAGAGTGGATCCTTCCAGAATTGGTGTTTAAGCCACTCAAGGCCGACTTTGCCTCTTACTGATGGGGGAAAGATCTGCAAGGACCCCAGGGTTTCAGGAGGATGTTCCAAGACAAACAAAACATTCTTCCATGCAGGGTGTAGTGGCACACACTTATAATCCCAGAAATAGGGAAATCGAGGCAGAAGGGTCATGAGTTTGAGAGCAGCCTGGGTTATATAGTGAGACTATTGATGATTCTATAGTCAGGGACATCCGAGAAGCTCTACGCAGAGTGCATTAGACCGTCAAACGCTCCCGTGAAGCCCTGCAGTAGAGAATCCTGCTTTCTTTGTTGAGTCTGGAGCATGCCCAACTTGGTCCTATTCTGTTCGCTGTTTTGCGCAATGCTTAGACATTCTATTGGATGCAGTGAGGCATATCAGTTACCCTGGACTCAGACAAGTCTGAGCCACCTAACACTTTTTGGGTGTGTCTACCTGAGCAATTTCTGTCCCCAGTGGGACTGTCAGCGTCCAACTTGTAAAATGACCGTCAGAGCACTGACCTCCGTAGGCTTCTAAGACAGAACTCCCTCTGCCTGCCCAGCCATGTGGGTGTCACTCTCTGTTCTTCCTGCCTTCCCACGCTGCCACTCCCAGATTCTAACTGACGGGACAGAAGGTCCTGCCTGGATGTAGTGTGACAGGAATGAGCAAACAAAGGGCACATCTGGCCAGAGGGCCACCATTTTGATATTCCTGTGCAGTTGCTTCTCTTCTGAGTTTACTATTGATCCCACGTCTGTCTGTCCTTCTCTCCTTGGTCACCCACAGGGTGGTCTTTAGACTTCTCCACTGAGGCAGGTAGGAGGCTGGCAAGCTTCAGCTTTGCCCTGGATAGACAAATACATCTCCCCTCATCAACAAACACTATTTTTAACCTGAGCCCCCGTTGCTCTTTGCACACATTGAGGGAGTCAGTTTAAGAGAGGAGATGTCTGTTTCCGGCAGTTTTATTTTCTTTTATATCAAACACCTCACAATACCTCTTGTTTTCAGGCTGCCCATCTGGGAACTTTGCCATCCAACTGCAGGCAAGGGCTTGTTTTGGTTTGGTTTCTTCTGAGTGAGTGCCAGCTTCCTCTGCTGCCTGCACAGCTGTTTTTTTTTTTTTTTTTTTTTTTTTTTTTTATCTTCACAGCAGGTGTCTTCTCGAGTGTAGAACTGCCCCACTGGGGAAACCTGTAGGGTTCTTCAAAGGACGAAATTCTCAGGAAGTATGCTTTTTCTCACTGAGAAGCCATCCATAGCAATATATATCTTCTGAGTACCTAAATGCAAGAATATTCTGTATTTTAGTGCTTTCTTTCATCTTTATCCATTAAGTGAGAAATGACAGAGCAAGGGAATTGATGACCGCATAGCAGTACTGGTGGCATCTAATTTTCATTCCACCCTATTTATTAAAGTCCAAAGGAACACAAAATGAGCAGGCTGCACCCTGAGCACGCCCCCGCTCCCACCCCCCATGGATGTGAGGAGGAACGACATGCATTTGCCCAGAGAAAAAAGTCTAGGAGAGTTTGGGCCTCATTCACAGGCAGAGGAGCTATTGAATAAGTTTGGGCCGCAACCGACTGAACAATATGGGGCCTTGTGAAAACTAACAAGGCAAGGATGAATCAGAGAAGAGGAGAAGGAAGTGGGTGAGAGGTAATAATCATGAGGTGTACGTTAGGGCCAGAAAAAGAGAATAGGAGTCTTAGGTGGCACGACAGCCCCAGACACAGGCTGAGCTGTGTGTTGGTCACTGGCTGGGAGGAAGGGGTTGTCAGCGATGGCCCCTAGGAGCCTGGGGGATGGGGCCCCTTTCACATTTGTACCTCCAGCCTATCTCCTTTCTCTCTTTGGTTTTCCTTTTGTGGCAGGGTCTCCCGTAGCCAGGCTTCTTGGCCTTGAACTCAGTGTGTGGCCAGAGATGACCTTGAGCTTGTCATCTTTCTGTTTCTACCTCTTGTGTGTGAAAAAGGCAAACACAAGCCTGAGTGCCTGGCTTGCATCTCTGTCTTGACTTCCAGGGACTATTTACATCTCACGTAGGAACATTTCCAAAATCCCAGGACAGAGTTACTCCCCCGCCACTCTCCACTCTGTCCCAGATATTTCTCAGCATCTCTCTTGCTCACTAAACTCTTGTGGCAAGCAGCTAAACACCCTTTCCCTCCACACTGCAGATAAGACATGAGCAGAGGACCAGAGAGCAGCGGATATGGCAGGTAGATATGACAAGTGGCTCACTAACTTGGACTCTCAGCTGTTGGTGCTCAGTGGCTGTCCTCAGGTGGCTCCTACACATGAAGATGACCGAGCACTCAGCCCGTGCCACTAGCCATCACCTGAAAAATTCCACTCTATTCTGCTCCCAACTTTTGGGGGTAAGCAGCCTTTAGCTGAGAAGTTGATGAAACATTGAAATTACTAGTAAGAGTGGCCACCTGTAGGGCTGGTCCACGTTAGGAAGCACTTCAACCTTTGTCCTGACCTTCAGATGTCCCTGGAGGTGACATGCTGGCTGGCAGGATCTGCCTGGAGGATTAGGATGGAGACCCAGAGCTGTGACTCCAGCTAGACACTGTCGCCAAAGGCCGGGATATTGCTGATGGAAGCTGAGAGTCCAGCCATGAATTCAATCTGTGGGTGCTTTTCTGTTGGGTGCCTTCCAGGATCCAGGATCCAGGATCCAAGATGAATTCTTCCAGGCTCTAGATACGCAGACTGAAAAGCACAGTTCCCTCTTGGAACTTGGAGTCTATTAGATAAAAACAGACAGTAAGTAAAGCCAGTAAACCACGAGAGCTGGCTACTGGAAGGAATAAAGGGGCAGTGTCTGCAGATGGGACTGGGTCTGTTTTAACCAAGTTGCTCTGAGAAGCTTTAACGAGAAGGTGACATTTAAGTAAAAGTCTGAGAAACAAGCCATAGGAAAGGGGAACTGGAGGACAGACTTGCTGGGATAAAGGGTCAAGTCAGAAAAGAAGCAATTTCAAAAGCGACTTCTGTAGTCTTTTGATAATTAACTGAAAGACAAAATAGAATTGTTAACCAAAAATAGGAAAAGTGTGTAGAATTAAACTACGCTTGGTGTGTATTTTGACCTTCACAGTTTGAAGAGATCGGATAAGTGGTTTGCTTAGCTTTTCTCTCCAGAGTCTTATGGAGAGACCTAAGGTTATGGGGATGATTGTAGCTCCAGGAGTTTGCGCTGTCTTCGCCTCAGGTCAGGACTTGCCCTGGCTGGAGAAACCCACATCCACTACCGGTCAGTGGTCATGGGAAGACGTTGCCATGGCTGGCAGCTCTGACTCATCACCAAGCTCCAAGACACTGGCAACTGCCCAGGTTGCTACTCTGCTGCAGTTCCTCCTGACCAATCCTCTCACACTGCTCCAGAGACGCTGGTCACACACACATCCCTCACCTCAGGTCAGGCTGACTTCCTCAGAAAACACACCCTTAATATGCATTTGAATTGTCTCCTACCCCTACCTACCACTCTATAAACAGGCAAGTGTGGCTTTTCTCTCCACTTAGAGTGTAGCCTCATATGCCCTGGAGGACCGGGCATCCTACCCATACACACATCCTAATTACACACCTAAGGATGCCATTTCTGTTTATGTCCAGGAAGACCCATAGCAACTCTCTCAGCTCCTGACACAGATGCTGAAGGGCAGAGGGTTCAGGACCACAAGCAGCCTTGCCAAACCATTTCTCTAAGGCTGCTTTTTCCCCCTGGTGATGCAGCCAACACCACCCCCCACCTTGAGTGCTCTTATTCCTCCCCAGGAAATACAAGTCTTTTATCAGCACCTGGGAGGAAAAGGGGTTCAACCGCCCTGCAGATACAATCCGCGAATGTGATGCTAAGCTCGGCCTTTAACTCAACGACCTTGAGACTTTATTTTTAATGTTTAAATGTTTCAAAAGAAAGAAAGGAAGGAAGGAAGAAAGAAAGAAAGAAAGAAAGAAGGAAAGAAAAGAAAAGAAAAGAAAAGAAAAGAAAAGAAAAGAAAAATTCATGAGAAGGAGTGGCATGGGAAATCATTTTCAATGCAATGGTCATTTTCTTTCTTTCTTTTTTTTTTTTTAAATTTTGTAATTATTTTTATGTACAGAAAACCTAGCAGTGTACATTTAACTCACTTTAGTGGCCAGTTCTCTAGCCTTTGCTTTTCCCAGTTTGGCAATGCGAGCCACCGATTTAGGACCCAGGACGTTGCCTCCCCAGTGATGGCTGATTTCATCATATCTGTCATTGGAATTGGTCCTAGTAGTTTCCACCAGTTTAGCCAAAGCACCCTTGTCTTCCGAGTTAACCCATGTGAAGGCAACAGTGGTGCAAGTCCTCCTGTGAACAGCCACCCCAGCCTGGCCTTTCCCTTGATGATGCAGTCGGGGACCCCCATCTTTAGACACAGGGCAGGTAGGAAGACCACCAGCTCAATGGGGTCCATGTCATCGGCAATCACCACCAGCGGAGTCTTCTTGTTCTCCACCAAGGTGGTGACTGTATTGACCCCTGCTCGAAGGACAGGTGGTCTCTCAGTTGGCAGCTTTCTTCTCAGCACACACCAGTAGCCTTTGCTTCCTCTCCTGCTTTGTCTCTGGCCTGTACTTGTGGGCAAGCTAAAGCAACTGGGTAGCTGTTTGCTGGTCCAGGGCCTGGGTGAACTGGTTAACAGCAGGAGGGACTTTGAGCCACTTACAGAGGATGGCCCTTTGCCACTGCAGCCTGATGTAGCGGGGCCATTTAACAAACTGAGGGAGATTTTTGGGCTGGATATCCTGCCTGATACCAAAGTTCTTGGGCCTTTCCTCAAACAAAGGATTGGCCACCTTTTTGGCCTCCTGTTAATTCACAATGGCAAGGACCGGGGCCACCTTCTTCCCCTTGGGCATCTTGCTGGGCTGGAGGAGAGAGCGCAACAGTCATTTTCAAAACACAAATACTCCTTTCCTTTCTAAAATTTGAGTAAAAGTAAAACTCAATGTTAGAAAGTTATAGAGACAATAGTTCAGCTTGTGTCATGTGCCAAATATCATATCTATATTGAACTCATATATATATGAACTACGTGCCTCTGTGGTGCACTGGAGGTTGGCTCCTTTCAAATACACTCTGAGGCAACAAGTTGCTACATGGCAGAAGAAGAAAACTTTTACACGGCTGGTCAGCTAAGACTCTGCTAGAAAGCGTAGAAGAGGAACCGGGGTGATGGATTAGTGGGTAAGAGCATTTGCTATGTAAGCATAAGGACCAGAGTTCGGATCCCCAGTGCCCTTGTAAAAAGCCAGGTGTAGCTACCCGTACCTGTAACCTCAGCTGGGGGAGGGGTTAGTGGCAGGGGACAGACAGCATAACTGTTGTGGCCTGCTGGCCGGCCAGTCTAGCCAAAATGGTGAGCTCCTGGTTCAGTGAGAGACACTGCTTCGAAAGAACAAAGTAGAGTGTTTGTTCTCTACTCTCTCTACTCTCTCTGAGTGAACACAGAGGCCCTCCTCCATATTGGCACACAGGGGCACACGGATTCACACACACACCACGAACACACAAATAATAATAGAAGAGTATTATAAGCATAATGGTTTTAAAGACAGGAGACCCAGAGCAACTTGTGCTGAGAGAGGAGGCTTACCACAGCAGTTTATCTCTCATGAGGCCGGAAGCTGGAAGGTCCAGGAGCAACGTGCCAGGAGATCATCCCTGGTGAGGTCTGGCTCTTTGTTTCCAGGTGCCCCCCCCCCTTCCCACTAGACCAGTGGTTCTCAACCTATTGGTCATTATTCCTTTGGGGGTAAAATGACCCTTTCACAGGGGTCACCAGAGGCCATGGGAAATAGCAAATATTTAGATTATGATTCATAGCAGTAGCAAAATTACAGTTATGAAGTAGCAACGAAATAATTTTATGGTTGGGGGGTTCACCACACTATGTGGAACTGTGTTAAAGGGTCGCAGCCTTAGGAAGGCTGAGAACCACCACACTAGATCCTCCCTTGAGATCTTTCATGAAGAAGAGATCACTTCTTTCTGTGGAGGGCCTAGAACACCTGAGTGGAGTCAGTTCTGTCCTCCCACCTTTACATGGCTTCCCGGGATTGAATGGAGGTCTTCTGGCTTGATGCATCTCCACTAGCCTCACTCTGTCTCTTCTTCTAAGGACCCTAATCTCATCCCTAAGGGCCCCACCCTTATGAACTGACTAGTTCTTGAAGTCCTCACCTCCCAATGCAACGTAAGCACTCAGGCCATAGAAATGTAGAAAACAAACACGCACATATGTTGTTTGCTTGTTAGATTCATACACTGTCACGTTAAATATGTGTTTCCTACCCAGACTTTTGGTTCACAAACCTGGCTACCTAATAAAATTAGTTACCTTACAGTGGCCAGGCCCAGTTGCAGACTAGAGGAATTAAAATCTGAAGCTGAAGGTGTGTGTGTGTGTGTGTGTGTGTGTGTGTGTGTGTGTGTTTCACAAACTTGCGGCTATCCTGTCCTGTTTCAATGTTGAGAAAATGGTGGTGTAGAATCTCTGTTGAGCTTGGCTGAGATGGAAAACTCTGTTTTGATCTCCTTAGTAGAAATCCAAAAAGATAGAGAGATCCAGGCTCCTTCCCTGCTCTCTCTTAACACCTGAGCTTGCTAATGAAGGATCTGTTCCTAACCGTTGGGTCATTTTCATTAATACTCTGGGTGGCTTAAATTCTCACCACCAAGACCTCACCAGGTGGCAGGTGGCAGGTGGCAGGTGGCAGGACATCGGAAGAAGGTGCCAGCCTCCCTGTATAAGACGGTGTCACAAGGACACATAGCTGCTCTCCTATGGCTCATATCCCGGTACCACACTGGGGTAGAATCTGAAGGATGTCACATCTCCTGCAGTCACTCAAGCAGAAAAGGGAGTGGCTTAATGGGTTAGTTTCGATCATACTGGGCTGAACTGACAAGGTGGGGATGAGCTTTAGTTATTGCCATAGGAAAAAAAGAAAAGCAGCGCCCTCTATTGACAAAAGAAAGAAGCTCACAT
>NC_067141.1:59787108-59857108 GCF_903995435.1 Acomys russatus | reverse complement strand
ATGGTTTTATTTTCATATTTAAATCATCAACCCCCTGAAGTCTATTTTTATAAACAAAGTATGATACTGGACCCACGTTTCTCTTCCTCTCAAGAGCTTCCTGGTTGTCCTAGATTCTTTTTATCAAGTAATCTGTATTTCCTCCCCTGGTCTGAAACCTTCTTAGACTTTGAAAGAATCCGCATAGGCCAATGACTTCTAAATTTGGCGGCAGAAAACTGTGAGGTCAGAACTTCAGGCGCAGCTTGCAGCCCCCACTGTGCCTCTCCTCATTTGGAAGAAGAAGAAATAAATGTGCTTCAAGGTAAAGTTACACTTCAATAAACAGCTGTGTGGGAGAGTGGAAAGAACACGGCCCTCAAATCAGAACACCGTCCTGCTTCTTCTCCCGTTCACTAACTGTGAGCAAGACACACAACTGCTTTGAGCTCACTTCTCCTCGGTGCACAGAAACATCAGGCACCATGTGTCGCCATGCCATGACACGCACATGCTCAAGTGCATCCGTGGCTGTGAAAGGGCTTTTAAACTGTGGGGGCCTGGTTGCTGTGGCAACACAACTCAGACTTGCGAATATTTCAGTGTTGCATCTTTATAATTTCTTTAGAGCTGGTCAGCTTTAAATTTTTACCCTACCGGTGAGAATCCTGGGTCTGTGGTTTGTTTTTTTTTTTTTTTTTTTTTAGCATTATCGTTTTAGACAGCAACTAGTCAGGGAGGCAGTAGAAAGAAAAGGAGGAATGACCGAGAAGTTCAGTGTCGTCTGCCTGGCAGAGGGGTTAAAAAAAAAAAAATAGAACGACGTTCCCAGCCTCAAAGGGTCCCACCTAGCCTTCTAGGACTTTTGTTTTGTTTTGTTTTGTTTTGTTTTTGAGACAGGGTTTCTCTGTGTAGCCCTGGCTGTCCTGGATCTCACTCTGTAGACCAGGCCGGCCTCCAACTCACAGGGATCTGTCCACCTCCGCCTCCCAGGTGCTGGGATTAAAGGTGTGCAACCACCACCACCACACAGCTTCTAGGATTTTTTTTTTTCTTATGTTCTGTCCTATGATTGGTAGCAGTTTTCTTGGCAGTGCAGAGCAGTGGTGAGAACCAGGCAGTATGGTGGTCTGACCACATTCCCTCCCCTGTCCGTGCTCACTTAACCCCACTCCACCCCAGGGATTGTGAGGATAACATTCCTCGTGTCCATGCAAGCCTTCCCAGAGGGATCCTGACAGCTCATACTTGACCCAGGGAACACAGTGTCCTGTGCCGGTAGTCCATCCTGTTAGGGACATGCGGCTGAAGTGGGATGTTGTTCTTTTCCCACCCCACAGACCAACAGGGAAATGCTACTAAAATCTTGTCAACTTAAGCTGAAAAGACATAGCACAGTCACTCTGTTATCCCAAGGGGAAGGCACAGTGTCTAAGAGGACAGAATGTGGGAAGCACAGTGGATACAAAATAAGCACACTGGGTGATGGTTTAAGGAAAAGGTCCATAGGATCAAGACAAAGAGAAACTACAGGGCAGTTGAGGGAGGAACAATGCTGCAGTGATTTAATTTGTTGGAACCTGAGAAACCTGTTCTTCAGATTTCCTCAGCTGGGAACCCGGCGCTATCACTTTTTCCATCAATTCAGCTACCAGGTAAGTCACTTGGTGGCTAATGTTGATCAGGCTTGGAAAGCACAGAGGCCCTCCACGTTCTTTATTGTAAACCGCTCCAGCCCCCGGAGAAATTGGCAACAACATGCTTCCATAGTTAGCACATTCTAATATCTCCTATTACGTTCTAAAACTTTGAAAACTGGTCATGCAAAACACTCCAGCAGTTGGTCCAGGTGCTGTGACAAACGACATTTTCTCTGGGCCAGTCATCAACAAGTGAGTCCTTGACTAAAGAATTAAAAACCACGATGGGGTGTTTACATTTTGGGAGGGGGTCTGTATTATTTCATACAATGAAAAAAATTATTCTGATGCAAAATTCCATTAAGTTTATTCCAATGTAAAGCTAGAGAAATAAATATACACATGGATGTTGTTGTCAGTGCTAGTCTCTGGTGGGGAGTTACCCAGTGCTCACACTCAGGAGCCCCCCACTTGGCTCCATGTTCTGGTGAAGAAGGAACCATACATGTTTATTTAGCACGAAGCCCTACAAAGTATGTAGTCAGTTCTTCTCACTAGATAACAGATTGTGCTCAACATCACAGACAAGCGAGGTGTGGTGGGGCACTTCTTCAGCTCTAGCATTCAGGAAAGAATGGCAGATCTCTGTAACTTCAAGGGCAGCCTGGTCTACTTAGGAGAGTTTCAAGTTAGCACTATGTAATGAAACACATTCTCAGAAAACAAAACAGAGACAGAGCGAGAAAGACACACGCACAAACACGCACCCCCCCACACACACACACACAGAGACAGACAGACAGACAGACAGACAGACAGACAGACGACACAGAGAGACAGAGACACAGAGAGACAGACAGACAGACAGACAGACAGACAGACAGACATACAGACAGAGACAGAGAAAGAAGAAAAGACCTTATAATCAGGCTGGTAACACATGCCTATAATCCAGTATTCATGAGGTTGGAGCCAGAAGATCACAAGTTCTAGGCCAGCCAAGGCTACACAGCAAAATTGTGTCTCAGCAATTAAAATTAAATATGGTTTAAAAAGAAAACAAGAAAAGAGGGTCTGGAAAGATGGCTCAGTGGTTTAGAGCAAATATTACTCTTACAGGGTTCCCAACACTTACACGTCAGGTAGTTCACAGCTGCCTTAACTCCAGCTCTAGGGAATCTGATGTGCTCCTCTGACCTCCTGGGGCACCTGCACTCACAGGCACATACAACAAGTAGGCACACATACACATAATTAAAAATTAAAATAAATATAAAGTAAAACTCAAGAAAATAAAAAAAGGGAAATCTTTACAGGGAAAAATGCTTTACATGCCAATAAATAAAATTTAAATGAACAGCAGTGAATAGATAGTTTTGAAAGGAAAAAACAACTATAGTTAAGTTGGTTTGGGAACATTCTTACCATGTTATACCACCTAGTTAGAGGAAGTGAGAGAGAGAAACTGAGGAGAGAAGATTGGCCAAGGGTGTAGGAAAGAAACAAAGAGTAAGCAGGAGGTGGGAGCTGAGTTAGCACCAAGCCCAAATGTATTTTTGATGAAAAAAAAAAAAAAAAAAACAGGTTATTTCTGGTGTATGCATTATCTGTGGATAACAGATTTGTTGGTGGGACGTATTACGTGCTGTCATCATTGTGTGACTTTAGTTTACTTATCTATTTGTATTACATTTAGTGTGTGTGTATGTTCATGTGTTTGTGTGTATGTGTTCGTGTGTGTGTGTGCACACACATAGAGGTCAGAGGACAATTTGCTAGAGTCCTCTTATACTTTGTGGGCTCTAGGGACTAAACACAGGCCATCAGACTTAGCAGCAAGCGCCTTTAACACTGAGGCCCCATAATCTGCATTTGAATTTTTTCTGGTCTGGGCTTGTTTTGAACCAAACTAGAAACCTCATCGCAGTTATCCTTTGGGAGCTGAACTCAAGGTAAAACTCGTGCCTTTGATCTCTGGTTTCTCAGAGTACATGGCAAATTGCCTTGATTTCTACTGATAACATCCCAAAACAAAACAAAATAAGAAACTTCTTATACTGCTGCACTAATAGAAACCTGTCCTTTTAAACTTTCAGTGTTGCTAGGCAATTAATTAACTTTTCCCATCCTACTAATTTCTTCCACCAAGTGTTTTTTTTAAAACTCTATACATGATTCTGTTGCTTTAATGGAAGTATAGACACAATCAGTCACTCTGAAAATGCAGCACCCAGGTTGTATATTTAGAAATTTTAGTGCAGACACACACCGCCCCACACACTTCTGTAGGACTGGAGTGTGTAAAGCATTACAGGAAGTCCACTGCGGTTGAGTTCAATCATTTCCTTGTAGGTTGGTTGTTAAGCCCAGGAAAGTGCTTTGTTCCCAGGGAAGTGAAGCTACAAATGGTGCTTTGGTCCCCAGGCTCAAAAGACTGAGGCAGAAGTATTTGCCTTTGCGACGAAAGTAGAAAACAAAATAACTGGTGGCACACAGCAATGGAGGAGAAGAGGGCATCTAACAAAGTCAACCTGGATGCTTTGAACACCCCAGCAGCAGGATTCCAGTACAGCAGCAAGGAGACGTCCAGATGGCCCAGGCCCTTTGTAGCTGTAGTTGACAGCCTGTGTGTTGTTCAAGGGGCCCAAGCTGTGCATTTGTGATGACATGTTTTAGCTTCATCCTCCCAGCCAAGCACAGGAAGGAAGGCCAGCGAGGAAGGAAGGCCTCCCTGAGATGCCCCAAGAGCTACGATGGGTGGCCTTCAGCGCTGTCACTCGGTCCTGCCCTGGGAACACCACTGCCCGCGTACTCCTCTCGCTTTGTGAAGCTCCATCTCACACAGCCTCCTTTCTGGGGAAGCTGTCCCGTTTTCCTGCCTTCCCCACTGGCTCACAGACTAGAAAATCACACATCCTGCCATTTCGTTCTCGTTAGGCCCAATGTGTCCCCTTCACTTGCCTAGGAAACTCCGTGAAGGAAGAAAGAATTTAAAGTCTCCCCCCGCCTCCACCAAGGATTTCAGGGACCTACCTAACACAGGATGCCTGCTTCATTTGTCAAAGTTGGCATCAAGCTTTGAGTAAAAGTCAGGACTGAGGGGAAAAAGAGTGAAGACATTGCCCCTCCAAAAGAGATGGCTCAAGACTGCAAAGGAGTATGATCCCAGGACCCAGGGAAATAAAGGCCAGTGGAACTCTGTGAGTTGGAGGCCAGCCTGGTCTACAAAGTCTAGGACAGCCAAGGCTACACAGACAGAGAAACCCTGTCTGGAAAAAAAAAAAAAAAAAAAAAAAAAAAAAAAAAAAAAAAAACCAAAGCAAAAAACCAATGGTGGTGGCTATGCTGTGAGGTCTTTTCTGCCACCCTGCCTCTCTATCGACAATTCTTGGTGTTCATATGGGAATAACGTTGCAGATATGGGTGGGCCTCCAACCTGGCTACACAGCGGAGGAGCGTGGCTGTTCCCAGCCTCCATGTTTAGTTCAGAGATGGAAATGTGCCCTTAGTATGTGTGTTAGGGTTCTGCTTTAGTCTGCCTACCTGTGATGTCACTGCTTACCTGTCACGGGGGCGTGGCCCTGTCCTGGGCCATATAAAAGACACCTTCCACATGGCTCTTCCTCGCTCTACTCCTCTCTACCTCTCTAGCTCTCTTTACCTCTCTCTACTTCTCTCTCTCTCTCTCCTCTCTCTCTCTCTCTCTCTCTCCTCTCTCTCTCTCTCTCTCTCACTGTGGTCTCCAGAGATGGTTTCTGTATGCCCTTATTAGACCTCTTAAGTGGATCTGTTGTGTTGTGTGATTCCATCCCTCTGCACAGCTCCGCCATTGACCTCTAACCTCTGTGCCCATTTTTTACAATGTGTCTGGTCCAAAGGGAACCCCATTTCCCCAAATTCTGGTGCTTAGACAAGAGCCAGGTCCCCACCACCAAAGGACCAGTGCCTTACCTCTGGAAAAAGGGACAAATGGCTACCTGTGGCATCAATTAGCATACCAAAGTGCATGCCCTCTCCAGGCTCCCTCAGAAGCACAGGTATCCCAGTCTTCTCACCTCCTTCCACCATAAACTTCTCCATCTCATGGGTTCCCTACCCCCAGCTTCCCACCCTCCCTATAATCCTGATATTCTGACTATGTTCTCTCTTGGTCTCTCTTTTGCCTTCTCTTGGCCCTGTCTCCTCTCTATGCCACCTCCTTCCTGTTTCTCTCCTGGCCGGGCCTAGTCAGCTAGCCATGTTCAGTGTAGTACTTTCTCTCTCTGCTCTGGACTCTTCCAGATGCCTCTGGTCAGTCTCTCCCTCAAATCTAAGATTAAAAAAACCCTCCTCTTTAACCATAACATGGAGTGGTCCTGTCATCAGTTTACACCGTATATGACCAGGCCATATCTTCCAGCATCTGAGGATGTTATATCCATCCTGTTGAACTGAACCTATAGATCTGGAGGCCTCTGGAACAGCCACAGTGATCATGTGGTGGCAAATATTCAACACTTGCTTCTTGAAGAGGAAAAAGTTCTTGGCTGATAACATTGGCCTCTTCCTGGAATGAAAACTCTTCTATGCTGTTGTTAGAAGCTCTAACATAAGGTCCCTCACACAGAGATAAATACAGGCGATGTGACCAGCCTCAAAAGCATCCATGATAGAAGTTTAGACGAGTTAAGTGGATTTGTCACATTTATTTTTCAACAAATTTAATTTTAATCTCATATATATTATTTTTCAAGCATTGCTAAATACAGGTTTACAAATTCTCTAAAAGTTGACAACTGTCTCTGAATTATTGGTATGAGCTAGATCCAGCTACTCATTGGACAAGAGCCCTCTGGCCATCTTGGAGGAAGGAACTAAGCAAGTGGCCCAAAATAAGGGAAGGGAGACATGGTCCTAATCATGATGCTTAAGAATAGGGGTGATTTCTGAATTTTTCGTTTTTAAGTACCCAGTCACTTTAAGAACCCTAAGGCATATTATCGAATACACTTTTAAGAAGTTCCTAACAATGGTCAGTCCCTTATCAACAAGACAAAATCCCTTGACAAACCTGCATAGGATCACTTCTTTCAAATTATTTAGAAAGTTTGAGGTGGCATCTCACAGTTGCTTTGACTTGAGTCTCTTGGGTTTGGTAAGATGATGTGCTTGTTTCTATAATCTTGCTTACCATCTGCTCACTTTTCCATGGGGCCTAGCCATTTGCCTTCAGATGTGGAAACTCTCTTTATGCTTTGCAGGGCATCATTAAAGGTCTTTTCCTGGGGCTGGAGAGATGGCTCAGTGGTTAATAGCACTGTCTGCTCTTCCAGAGGTCCTGAGTTCAATTCCCAGCAACCACATGGTGGCTCACAACCATCTGTAATGTGATCTGATGCCCTCTTCTGGCCTGCAGGTGTACATGCAGGCAGAGCACTGTATACATAATAATAAACAAATGTTTTTTTTTTTTTTAAAAAGGTCTTTTCCTGTGAAGTGACCTGTTACTTCTTAGACGTAGGATCCTTCTGTTTATAAAAGAGCAGAATGGACATTCTGTGAGAATGACCACGGCCCATCTGGTTTCCCCATCCCAACTGCTCAAGTTTCTAGTCGTTCAATCTTCAGTTGGTTGTTGCAAGAGAGAACTTGAATTCTCGCCCTTGGTCAGTTTGAGGATGGGATAGAATATCTTTCAAAAGCCAACTCACCCTAAGGGCCAACGCTGCTAGTTAACTAGCATTAAGCCACATACAAAGTTCTTTTCCTAAACAAGAGGCTTTGTTGTTCTGGCCAGAGACATTGTTGTCTTTGTAAAAAGAACACTGTCTGGGTTGGGAGGGAGTTGGTCTTGGTCCTTTCTTGTTTTGCTCTAGTTTGCAGTCTTTATCTATTTTAGACTTTTTCAGGGGATGGAGTCACTGGAGAAACAAAGCCTGATTCCCCAGTCTGTTCCTTGCGTAGAAACAGCCACCGCTTTCCCATGGAGTGTCTACTTTGGCTACTAGTGTTGGCCACCTGCCCTTGACAAACTAACTGAAGCAGCCAAATTAATAGAGAAAACAAGAAAAGGAGATGTGTTCAATGTGGCCATATTGGGAAGAGGGATGATGGGGTCTAGTGACCCACCCAAGTACATCTGCGGGCATCTGACTCAGGGTCAAAGTTTAAGCAGAGGAGCTGTGTACTGCCCAGAAGCCCTCACTTGAGATATGATTCTGCCTACCACTGAACTTTCTGGAAGGTTTGATGATTAGGTGTAAATCTCTTTCCTGGAGAAAAGCTCTCTTATGGCTGGTCCAGGTTTTAGATCTTTTCCTCCTCACCCCGCCCCCCCCCATGAGATTCTTGGGGGGAATTCCAGCTTCTTAGGGTCCATTGTTTCAAAAGTCTGATAGTCAGATGGGAGATAAAAGCATCTCCTAAAGACAGGCCAGCTAGACTAGCTGTAAAGAAGGACAGATCAAACTATGTGCTGACTCAAGACCAGTTTTCCTGGCCATTCAGTTCCCATTGTTGTAAACGATTAGGATTTCAAGCTGGGGGGGGGGGTGCTAGCACACGCTTTTAACCCCAGCACTCAGGAGGCAGAGGCAGGCAGATCTCTGTGAGTCTGAGGCCAGCCTTGTCTACAGAATGAGTTCCAGGACAGCCAGGGATACATACACAAAGGATTTCAATCATTGTTAGCCAGTTCATGCCTGAGCGAGAATAGCTTAAGTCCATCAGCTCTGCCACCCAAAAATGGTCTAAGAAGGATCTTCTGCACCACCACTTGGATTATACCTGACTAACAAAGAGTTCCTAAATTCCTAACATCACCTTAATTATTAATACTGCTTAATGTCCAGATCACAACATCTCCACCGTTGACTCAGGTGCTCTCTGTAGTTGATTTCCTCAAACCAACATCCAGATTAGGTTCATGCGTTGATTGTACTTGATTGTCATGGCTCTTGAATCTGATTTAACTTTTAACATCTCCTCCTTTTTTTCTCTTCCCTTCCTTCTTTCCTCTTTTCTTTCTTTCAAGACCAAGTGGTTGCCTTGTAGAATGTCTACATCTGGATTTTTAAATTTTTTTATTTTTTAAATTAATTTATTCTGATTACATCTCAATTGCTATACCATTGTTTGTCTCCTCTCATTCCCCCCTCCCTTCCTCTTTCACCCTATTCCCTCCCCCCCAGGTCTGTGACATAAAAGGACTTCCTACTCTACCATATGGTCACAACCTATCAAGTCTCATCTTGGTAGCCCACCTATTCTTTCTCTGGGTGCCACCAGGCCCTCCCCACCATGGGGAAGTGGTCAAATAGGGGGCACCAGAGTTCATGTCAGAGTCAGTCCCCACACAACTGTGGATAATGTCCTATCCATTGGCTAGATCTCAGTAAGGTATATCTGGATTTTCAAAAAAGGCAAAAAACCCACAACGAGAAATGAAATTCCGGTTTGTTTAATATTTTGCCTGTACACTGTAGTCCTAGCATACTTGCTAACTGCACCCTTGCACTCTCCAGGTGCCCTCACTTGGATTATTAGCTATGAGTTCACTCCATGTAAACTGAAAAGTTCGCTCAGAGGAGACATCCACTCGCCTTTGTTTCACATCAGGAAGCATTGTGGGTAGTGACTGCCTTGCACCATCAGATCGCAGCTCTGTAAACCTCGGCTCTACAGCTGGCCAGTAGCCTCAGAGATGAGACTCTGATGCTATGCTGTGGTCGGGATGTCTCGCCTACTGGCTTTGACTTTAATTGATGGTCCTTAACTTAATCCGTTTTTCATTTGAGATTGTGCAATGGTGGTTTTACTGGACAACGACCTTTATGTATACGAGGCATGCATTCTACTACTGAGTCAAGCCCCTAGCCCCCTCTTCTTTTGTTCCTCCTTTCTTTTCCTTTTCCTTCACCTTTTAAAACTCTTTTTAGAGATTTATTTGCTTTTTTTTTTTTTATCTATATGAGTAATTTGTCTGTGTGTATGTGTGTACAGCACATGTATATATTGCTCTCAGAGGCCAGAAGAGGGCAGCACATCCCCTGGAACTGTGAACCACTGTGCTGGGAACCCAATGAGGGTCCTCTGCAAGAGCATCAAGTGCTTTTAACCTCTGAACCTTCTCTCCAGCCTGCTTCTATTTCTTCTTTTGAGATAGATTCTCACTCTACAGCCCCAGCTTGTGTGGAAACGGTTCTGTAGAACAGACTGGCCTTGAACTTTGAGACCCACCTGCCTCTATGTCCTGAGTGCTCAGATTGAAGGCATGTGCCAACCATGCTGGGCACCCTGCCTTCGGCTTCCTTCCTTCCTTCTTCCTTCCTTCCTTCTTTTTTGTTTTGTTGTTTGATTTTTGGTTTTTTGAAACAGGGTTTCTCTGGGTAGCCTTGGCTGTCCTGGACTTACTTTGTAGACCAGGTTGGCTTTGAACTCACAACGATCTGCCTGCCTCTCCCTCCCTGAGTGCTGGGGTTAAAGGCCTGTGCACCCATTCCGGCTTCTTTTTATTTTCTATTTTGATACAACATCTCATTGGTTTGCCCAAGCTGGCTCTGAGTTCTGTAGGCCAGTCATGTCTTTGACTTGTCATCGCCTTGCCTCAGCCTACCAACTGTGTCAGGTCATAGATCTGTAGGCCAGTCATGTCTTCGACTTGTCATCGCCTTGCCTCAGCCTACCAACTGTGTCAGGTCATAGATCTGTAGGCCAGTCATGTCTTCGACTTGTCATCGCCTTGCCTCAGCCTACCAACTGTGTCAGGTCATAGATCTGCCCCATCAATCTAGCCTGTGATGTTCTTTTTCTGTCACTTATTCTTTAATGATTAATTAGCTTTTTTCTGTAAAAATTGGGGAGGTTTTTCTACGTCCTTCTTAAAATGCTGGAACAGCCAGGTGGTGGTGGTACACGCCTTTAATCCCAGCACTCGGGAGGCAGAGGCAGGTGGATTGCTGTGAGTTCAAGGCCAGCCTGGTCTACAAAGCCAGTCCAGGACAGCCAAGGCTACACAGAGAAACCCTGTCTCAAAAAACCAAAAAAAAAAAAAAAAAAAAAAAAAGCTAGACCAAAGAATTCATTCTTTCAAAAATTTAAATAAACCTAAATTTATAAATTCCTAGCTATTAGAGTAAATGAAATAATTCTCTGTAATATTAGCAAATTCTTTTTTAAGCTTTTATTATTTTGGACTAGTGGATTTTTAAAGTGATTGTTGACCTAAAAATAAAGTAGTTATTTATTCTTTTTGAAATTCAAATTGTCCCAAAAGTATCTACTGAGCCCTCATCTGTCCTCACTGGGCAGCTCAGTGGGAAGGACAAAAAAACAAACAAACAAACAAAAAAAACCCAAGACAGCCAACCTAATGTTCCCTCCTCCTACCATGGTTTGAAGCCAACCTTTGCTTCAGTAGGTGCCCTGCCTCTCTTTAATGGGGAGTCTGCCTTCTTAGTGTGACTGTAATTGAGAATTTTTTCATGTGTCTGACATTTAGGATAACATTGCCTCTAAAACTGCTCAATGATTTGTGCAGGTTGACCTTTTTTTTTTTTATTAAATTTATTACTATCAAGAGTTACATTCTTTGGTTTTATCTTTCACTTTTATACTATAAATATTAATCTCTACTGATTTTTACGCTATATGTTAAAAAAATCTCACTTCAAAAGTCACAATGCTGGGCCAGTACACACACACACACACACACACATACACATACACACACACACACACACACACACACACACTTGAAGTTAGAGATAATGACATCTTAATAGTGATGATGGAACCATGACCTGAAAAGTCTCCTTATTTCCTAGCCAGCTTCCACTTTGAAATGTCTTTTTTCTTCTTCCTTCCTTTCTTTCTTCCTTTCTTTCTTTCTTTCTTTCTTTCTTTCTTTTTTGAGACCTTTTCTTGCTATGCAGCCCAAGCTACCTCAAAGTTGTGATCCTCTTGCATCCACCTCCCATATGCTGACATCACACACACACACACACACACACACACACACACACACACACACACACACACACACAGCTTATTTGGAGGCCGTTTGAATCCAGGTGGATGGCTTGGGTAAGAAGGCCAGGGGACCTGTCAAATCCTATCACATAAAGGTAGCAGAAGACTAATCAGGAGCTGCAGCACCTGCTGCTGACGCCCTCTCCTGGCAGATAAAGCCTCTTCTTAGAGGCCCCTAGCCTTATCTCAGCTCCCCATATCTTTCATGTACTCATCTCATGGCCAGAGAACCCTGCCTTTCCCCCCTCCCCTGCTCTCTGACTGACTCCTGGGAACCACCTGTCTTGCCTGGGACTCTGAAGTATCTACATCCCACTCTGTATCTAATTTGCTACTTGGTGTAGCAGCTGGGCCACATAACTGATGAGGACCAAAGGGTTGTTGGACATTTTGACCAAAGATATGGTCACTTGCTGACCAGTAGTGAGGCTTAAGATGGGTCATCAAGGAGAGCATCACAGAGGGGTAGAGAAGGCCTAAGTCCTAAAGAAGGGTTTGCTGATGGAAGCCAGGGGGTGAGGGAGAAGCTAGCTATGGGAAGTAGTAAGGAGTTGGCCTATAATGGGGTGAATGCTCAGGCTGGAGGGAAAGCAGGCCAAGACAGAGCTATGTCACCCGAGACTCTTGATTGAGCGGCTGAGTGCTGAAGGCCAGGAAGAAGATAAAGATGACACAAAGTCTAAAAGTTCTCCAGCCCAACTAGAATGTTCTTTCCAACACGCTCTTGGACCAATGCTATGAATAAAGACTCTTTTCATCTGGGTCTGCCTCTTACCTAAGTAGATGCTACACTCTCGGTCAGCCAGAGGGAATGAGTGTTGTGTTTCCTGAGCGGACAGAATAAAGTACCCATTTGTCTACAGAAAGTGAAGCACGATCTTCAAGGGACCTCAGCCTCCTGCTTAAGCCACAAGCATTGTTCCCCTTCCTCTACCTTCCTTCTTTTCTTTCCTGCCACAACAGACAGGAACAGGACACTAGCTGTCAGCAGCTGCCACCCTGTTCTTTCCCATCATTTGCTTCCACTGTCCCACCCAGGCTCCTTAGATGCCCTCCCTCACCTCCCTCAGCCATTGCGCCCTTAGCTGGAACTAGCCGAGAAGGCCAGGCACGCGTGACCAGTGAGTAGCAAGTTTCCGCCTCAGGAACCTGTGTGCGTCAGAGTGCAGCCAGGGCTTCTATTGCTGAGGGATGAACCCCCTGTCCTCTGCCCCAAACCAGGCCTGGCTTAGGAAAGGAAACGTGAATGAATATTTTGGAGGCAGACAGGAACTCTGAGATCGGGAGTGGCCTTCGGCAGTAAGTCTCTTCTTCCTGAAGTGCAGACTGATTCACATCACAAAAGAGGAAGGAAGATGGCTTTGATGAGGCTGTTGTGAAGCTCAGCAACTGGGGTCAGGGTTGTCTAGAACCAGACTGCATAGAACCAACACCACAGT
This sequence comes from Acomys russatus, assembly GCF_903995435.1. NCBI lineage: Eukaryota > Metazoa > Chordata > Mammalia > Rodentia > Muridae > Acomys > Acomys russatus. The sequence goes on along the minus strand of NC_067141.1, from coordinate 59,844,042 downwards.
TTGCCAGCTCTCTTGGTCTGTTTGCCTAAACTGGCACCAACAAGGAAGTTAAGTCAGAGGGCAAGTGCCAGAGCAGAGAACTGCGGCTGACAATGCTAGGCCCTCTGGGGACTTGAGACCCCCTGGAAGCTCCCACCTAGCCTCTCTTTGAGATGTCTGAAAAAAAAAAAAAAAAGCAGCAGAGACCTCTCTCCTGGAAACCACAGGGATGTCCCACAGGTGCTAACTAGCTCAGGTGGCACCACAGAAATCTGGGCTCTCTTCTTGAATCCCTTCTCCTATCCTCGAAAAGGGGGTTGATGAAGTTAGGGGCACTCAGAAATGCTCCAAGTCTGTGGGCAAAGCCTTCTATGTGCATCACAGGTCTCTCTTGCATTGGGAAGCCCTTTTGATGGGCAGTTTAGACCGTAAACAGGCTCTCTGTGGACAAACGACATCATTTTGAACCTGTTATTTGGCCTAAGGATCAACTCTCCATATGAAAAACAAATGTGACTGTAGTACAGGAAACACAGAAAGCATGCAATAGACACACTGTTGTGGTTCGTACCATAGAGGCAAGAAATCATTCAGACTGAGCAGAGCTATCGGGTCTCGCTCTCAAGCGCTCAGACAGTCTGTCTTCTCATCTCAAGCTTCGGTCTCTCTCGGAGCTGATTTGGGTTTAGAAATGCTGTCCTGTCTTTCCTCGGTCACTTCAGATCTTTAAGAAATAGGATGTGGGGACTGGAAAGCTAGCTCAGTTAGTAAAATGCTTGCTATGGAGGTATCCCCTGAGTGTGGGTCCCTAGGACCTAGATTTAAAAAGTCAGGTCTAGTGGCACACGTGTTATCCTAGGAATTCTGGGGCTCCATGGCCAACCAGCCTAGCCTAATTACTGAGGTCCGTGTCTTGGTGAGAGAGACCTTGTCTCAAAAAGCAAGGTGGGCAGTGCCTGAGGAACAGCTCCTAATATCCTTGGTGTCCACATACATACTCACCCTCCAACCCCAAACGCGCATGCGCACACACACACAAAAGAAAGAAAGGAAGGAAGGAAGGAAGGAAGGAAAGAAGGAAGGAAGGAAGGAAGGAATGGGATGCTACCATTCCCCAGAAGCCTTGTGTTCCCCTTCACCCCGATCCCACTCCCTGAAAACCATCCACTTCTGTTTCCTTTATTCCCTTCATTAATTCTTATCATATATGTATTTATTTTCAGTACAATTTTTTTGTGTCTAACCTTAATATAAACAGAACCATGCAGCATTAGTCTCTTTTATTTTGAGTTAATATATTTTTATGCCCCCTTTTTTATTATTACTATTATATACATATGTATATATGTGTATACAATTATATAAATACACCCCGCCGAGTCTGTTTTTGTTGCTTGTGTGTAATGATTTCAGCACTCACAATTTTGTATTGGGTACCCAACAAAGGCGGTCATCCCTAGGAGAGGTTAATTCTCTCTGTCTCAGAGGTCATTAGTCATCTTTGGGACTCTGTGAGATTGTCTTCCTTCTGTGTTTAGAGTGTTTATTTCTGTTTCCACTGTATGCTTTTATTTAGACAGTCATTTCTATGAGACATCAACTCCTTTGAAGAAGCTTACATTTCACTTATATGTGTGCGCACATGCTCCACCGCTGACACGTGGAAGTCAGAGGCGACTCAAAGGAATTGGTTCTTTCTTTCTGTATTTTGGGACCTGGGGACAAAATTCAGGAGCCGGTCTTGTGGAAAGCACCTTTGCCTACTGAGCCACCCTGTATTGGCTTATACATTCACATCCTCAGTTTGTCTTTATTGCATAAATTTTTTTTTTTTAACTGGGGCTGGAGAGGTGGCTCAGTGGTTAAGAGCATTGGCTGCTTTTCCAGAGGTCTTGGACTTGGTTCCCGGCAACCACACGGACACTCACAAATGTCCATACCTGCAGTTCCAGGGGATCCAGTGTTTTCTGGCCCCCTCAAGCACTACGTAGTCAGGTAGGCATACAGATACACGGGCAGGCAAAGCACTAGTACACATAAAGTAATGAAAATTTATTAAAGAGAAAGATGTTATTTTTGCTATTTATCCATAGTGATACACTGGAGTTTCACTAGTTTGCACTGTTAAATAGTATCCACTTATGTGACTATGGCACGATGTATTCATTATTGTCCTGTTGATGGGCAATTGGGCTTTTCCAGGACTGTTTGGGTTTTTTTCCTGTTAGAAACAGGACATCAAGCTGGTGTTCAGTGGTGCAGCACTGGCATGGCTGTTCAAGGCCCCGAAGAAGAAGAGAAGGCACCGCTTCTCTGAACGTTCTTGTGTGTGGTCTTGGTGTGTTACTTAGGAACGTCTTACAGACCTATGACCTGCGCTGCTCACAAATGTGTACACCATCAAACTTACTAGCTAATACCAACCTCCTTTCCAAAGTGACTGTACTCAGTGGTGTCTACCCAGTGATTTGGTGACCTCTGTGCCTTCTGTCATAGACTGGGCCTCTGCTGCAGAGCCACGCTGTGTGGTCTCAGTCCATCAACAAGCCAGTGGAGGAGACTTGGTATCATCCCTTTCCATTCTTGCACGGTCCTTCTTGGCAAGCAGTGACAGCTACAAAGCCACTGTGGCAGGCTTGGAAGGTTGGGTTGCGACAACTACACACACACACACAAACACACACACTACACGCCACACAGGGCAAAAGGTCCAGCCTGGAAAAGCAGATTCTCGTTTTCATCATGTTAGACTAGAGACAGTAAAAAGAAGAAAGATCAGTGGCTGTAAAAAGAAAAAGCAGAAGTGTAACCCTTGCCCCCCATCTCTTTCTCTGGGGAAATAAGAAGTTGCCCGACCAGGTGCTCAGCAGAGTTGGTGGGGAGGAACGATGGCAGGTCAACAGGGAGCATTTTACAGCAACTCAGAAGGAACAAAAGGCTATTCTCACCCCACTGGCCAGAGTCTCCTGACCCTTGATGACATCATACATGTTTTCCGCATGTTTCTTTCCACTAAGAGCTGTGGGAGGGGAGGGGCAGGGAACTAGATCGCCTTCAAGATATGCTGCAAGAAAACGGAGCAGCCTGATTAGGGAAAGCCAGCAGCCACAGGAAGCAAGTGCTTGCACTTTTCTCATGATGGCCCACTCTCTGCTGAAGGGCCCCACCCTTTAACATCTCTAAGCAGCAGCAGCAGCTCTTAAGCATCCCGAGGAATGGGAAATTCAGATGTAGTGCATGACTGCCAACAGTCAAGGAACCCCGAGGAGAGAGAATTTCTGTTTGAACAAAGAGCCCAGGAGGGAAGAAATCCGTTTCTCCTCTCCACCCCTTGCCCTCCTCCTCTTTCTGGTGCCCCCCCCCCCCAATCTCTCCTCAGCCAGGCCTTGGAGCTGAGATAACAGGAGAGATAACAGAATGTCCTCTACTTTGTCCCCCTCTTCAGACCAGGGTTGATGGTCCTTTGATAATGTGAGGACCATAATTTTCTTTCACAAAAGTCATCAGGGCATGCCAGGCAGTGGAAGTGGGGATGGGGTGTCCAGAGACAATGGGAAGAAAGAACACCCTCTCTCTGAGGCTGGAGAGATGGCTCAGAGGTTAAGAGCACTGTCTGCTCTTCCAGAGGTCCTGAGTTCAATTCCCAGCAACCACATGGTGGCTCATAACCATCTGTAATGTGATCTGATACCCTCTTCTGGCCTGCAGGTGTACATGGAGACAGAGCACTGTATATATAAAAATAAATAAATAAATCTTTAAAAAATGAAAGAAAAAGCAAGAGCACTCTCCCTCATGTTTTTATCCTTGACCCTAAGCTGCCTTCTGCTCTCTAACTCACAGCTAAACAGGAAGTTTGCAGAGTAGGCAGAGGAATTGGGGGGTCCTGAGAAGGGCAGAAGAGCTGTCTGGATGGGCTCAGCAGCTCCAGGCGTGGGGCATCACTGTGCTTGGGGTAACCCCACATTTGACATATCACTTTGGGTCTGATGAGAGGGCCAGGACAAGGAGGGGAGTTAGGAGGCATCTGTCTGATGCCATGTGTTGGGAAATCTCCAGACTTCTTCTCTGCTGGCTTTGGGGGGGTCTATCTTAGTTTCATTTGAAAACAGTAAGCTTTCAGCAAGGCAACTCCTGATTCCACACCCTCCTTTGAGGAGTCGCCTATCCCTACCCCTAAGTAACCTTGACCCTGCACAAAGAACTTCCTGTCACATTTTAAATGACCACTGCAGTGACCTTGGTCCCCAGATGTCTGAGGAAGGAGCACCAAGAGCTGTCTGTTTCATGTCTTAGTTTTCTAAGCAGAAAAGACTAATCCACGGCTTTATGCAAATGAGCAGAAAGCCCCCCCACCCCCACCCCAAGAGTCACCCGGATGTAATTGGTTATTCAGCTTTTCTTTGTACCTGAGAAGTTACAGGTGACTCTGGACATCTGCTGAAAAAAGGGCTTACCTAAGGTTTGGGACAAACAGGAAGCAGTAGCCAGCCAGCAGCTTATCCAAGCTGGCAACAAACCTGGTCATAAAAGAGAGCTGCTGAGAAGGGATTTGCATGCCCAATAAGGTTTCACTACTGAAGTTTACACAACTCACAGTAATCAGCCAGGCTGGCTGACTCCCTGGATCACATGACCTCGGAGAAACATGAAACTTGACGATGCGCTCCAGCGAGTTTTACTTCCCCTGTGCAGGGGTGTTTGCCAGCAGCCGGCGGTTGCTCTCAGAAGTCAGTTCCAGTGGCAGGAGCCCTTGAGCCCAGAACTTACCATGCTGCTCCCTAGGACCACCAGGAACTGCTACTGACATCCCCCTGGACAGCGGGTTCACATCCATCTCAAGAAAAATGGACAAGTTGAATAAGATAACTGTCCCTGCCAGCCAGAAGCTGAGGTAAGACTTTCCCCTTTGGATCCTTAGCCCTCTTCTTCCCCAACTAGCACCCCTTCAGTGCTGGGGCACCAATACACGGGAATGCTTCACTCCCAGGGAAATGGTTGGCAATTGCTATAGGGAAGTAGACCAGGTTTTTAAAGGAACGTGTAGGAGGAGTGAGGGCACCTGCTCTGGCTGGTTTTTGCCAGGGAAAGGACAAAGGGTGACGCTCTGGAAAGGCAAGGAGCTAGAAAATGTGATGGCCCACACGTCCCCAGTGGCCAGCTTTCTGAATCTGAGTAAGACACACAGGTAAGGAAGGGCTTGTCCAAATGGAGTCTATAGCCACTGCATGAAGAGCATTTGTGGTCATTGTCAGCTATTGTCTCTTGATTATTTTGAGGGCATTCATCATAAGTTTATTGGGGGGGGGGGAACTATATGCCTTCCCAGCGCCCTCATGACAATACAGTAATTATCTATTGTAAAAAAAAGTGCTTATGGGCCAGTAAGATGGCTCATTGGATAAAGTGCTTACTGCCCAAGCCTGGCAACCTGACCTAAGTTCCATGGCCGCAACCCCGACAAAAGCAGAAAGAAAGAAAGCAACTCCACAAAGCAGCTGTCCTTTAAGTCTGCACTCACTGCACGGCATCTGCAGGCCCTGACACATCATGCCCACACACATATCCCACACACTAGTAGTAATAACAATAACAATTTTAAACCATCAGAATACACCCACAGTGGACTAAGGCATAAGTCAAGAGACCATAGAAAGACAACTTCCCAAATTTTGACTTTGAAGAGCTTTGTGTCTTGTGGTGGTGCTGATAGCTTTCAGAGGCTGGAACTTTTAAGTGTTTAAGGGTATGTTATATTCCATGTGCAGACCAGAGCTTTGGGTTTTCATGGGGCCATACTTAGGAACTGGAAAACTGGAGACTCTGAGACAAAATAGAAGAGAAAAGAACATGGTGTTGGTAGAGGAGCAGCCTTCCACGAGTTGATACATGGGTCTTCTAACTCTGAGGGGTTTGGTAAGAGGCCGACTGAGATGTACAAGGGGTCCAGCCCAGCAGGCAGCATCAGCTGGTCAGCCATTTCTTGAGCACGCCTAAGAGAGCCACAGAGCCCTTGACATCAAAGTCAGAAGGTCCATAGGCACCCCAGGTCTTCTGCTACGCACTCATGGGAGGAAGAAAGCAATAAAAGGGGCCACAGTGTGGAGAAGAGGCTGGAAGTAGCAGAGACACTTTCATGAAGATGATGCCTTTGAGAGGCAGCTCGATACAACCAATGGAGAGCTGGGGAAGAGTTACAGGCTAAAGAGGAAATAGAGAGGCTGATATGAGTACGGTCTCAAATGTGACCTCGCGAGCAGAGTTCTGCCCAGAGAGGCTATGAAATGAAACGTACAGGGTGAGAGGGCCCTGGGAAGTTGGTCCTGTCTGTGGGGCCGGCTGGAAAAGTGAGAGCAAGGGGTCTAACCACACAGAGTTGGACAGCAGTCGTGCTAATAGAGAGTGAGCAGGATGAATTGCATAGGGGAAGCGGGGGTGGGGGGACATAGGTTCTGGGGTACTGGGAGCTTAAGGCGCCTATGCATATGGAGTTAAAGGCACAGCAGTGAGAAGGGAAAGCGTGGTGGGGGGAGGTCAGAAGATGTGTCAGGGAATAGACGAGGCCTCACTGTCAGGGCTGGTCTGAACAGAGGCCCCACAGCACCCTAGCCCCAAGCCATCCAAAGCCTCTGAACACACTTTCAGGGAACCCGGACAGAAATCGAAATGAAGAGAGCAATTACATTTTAATCACTTTATGACCTCTCCTGCTGGAACAAAGTCCAGTCTAATCATAGAGTGGGTGATGGGCATCATGTAATCATAGTACGGGCTAGAAGGCCAAAATTATATTGCAGATAATCACATGGTATGCTCATCTGCTGAGAGCAGAACAGTATTTCCCCTACTTGGTTTCTACGTTGTCTGGACAGACATTCAATGTGAAACTTTGCAGAGAAACGAGACTGTAAACAAAACAACTCAAAGTACCACTTAAAATATTTCTGTAAACGCATTACATGGTGAGAAGTTGGCAGATGAAATGCTTGCTCTCTCTACTTTGTGCCCTCTCCTGACTAGTCAATAGCAAGTCAGAAGGTTGCCTAGGGAGTTACTTGGCTCCAGACAGCAATGTAAATGGAGGGTGATGTTTAGACTTCTTCCAAACTTATCAAAGCAAATAGAGCAAGGCAGAGGACACAGCAATGACACAACAAAACCATACAGTAAGTGTCCGTGAAAGGGGTTCACCAGATGACCTGGATCCAGGGGGTATATGCCCAGGTCTGGAAAGAGACTGGGAGAAAGGATGCCTAGAGAGACAGTGGGGTGAACCAAGGACATGAGTACAGGCAGGATGAGTGGCGGTGGGGGTGTGGGGGGGGGGCGGGGAAGGGTCCTCAGTGTGAAGGATGAGAGTCTCCTAAGGCACCACCAGCATAAGCACTCACTGAGAGATTTCCCATGTACCAGGACTGAGGCAGGCAAGGTGGCCAGGAGTGTGTGAACATACATGTATGGGCCATCTCTTTGTTAACAGAGGTTCCCAGACTTTCATTACCTTGTACTTGGTTCTTACCCACAATTTCCCTGAGTTTTGTAAGGTAGTGACATCATCACAAATCGACTGAGACCTGGGTCCTCCGTTCTTCAACAGCAAACATTCCTCGGACCACACAAGCATCACTAGTGTTTGGCAATGTACAATTCCGAAGAGCTTTGACAGTCATTCTTTTCCGGTCACTGTAACTAACTTGCCACTGAAATTTTACATTTTAAACAACTTCCCCACTGACTGATCATTTGTGCTCGTGTGTTCCCCTCTGTAACACACATGAGCACATATGCATTTGTTTGTATAAGTGTTTGTATAAGTGGAGGAAGCCAGTTAAACCATGCTTCCTCAGTCTTATTGGTTAGAGGATATAGTATTGGTTTTGGTCAGACAAACCAAGGTTTTGTGACATTAGGCCAGTTGACTTAATTTCCCTGGCCCCAGTTTCTTCTTCACTTGTAAAGTAAAGATTATAACCACAGTATCAATGCCATAGGGCTAATATGGGAATTAAATAAATAGTCCCATGAAGTGACTGACATCACAAATCTGGAACTCTATAATTGTTGGGTGTTAAAAAAACAAACAAACAGTTACTAATGTAGCTACCATGACCATCGTTATTAATCCTGGAGTTTATAATTGACTTTCTGGACATAAACAGTGGACTCTGTACTGGCCCCGGCATGTTTCCTGTTAGTTTTCATTTCTTCTTTCTATTTTGGCCATTTTCGTTATTGAGTCTGGCATCTGCAGCATTTAGCTTTGCATGGATTGCAGACATGACACACAGGTCTCTCGGGCCTTGTCTAAGTGGCCAGTGAGACTGCTCGAGACAGAAGGCGCTGCCATGGGTGTCCAGCCCTTGCTGGCTAGGGTCTTATCTTGGGATTTTCTCTGACAGAATCTGGGACACTGCTCTCTCTTCATAGCCTGAAAACTTCCACTGGAGTTTCCAGTTCCTTGACTTTTCCACATTAAATCCTTTAGAAACCAAACCAGCTTTCTTTCACCCTTCCTCCCCTACCCTCCTCCTCTAGGGCCCGTCCCTGTTTCTGACAATGATTTCATGATCAGCCTGAATTCTGACTCATTCTCTCTGTGCTTCATTCACGCTCAGTCACCCGCCACACCCTCCGGCCTTCCCTTGTTTCAGTTCTACCTGTGTTCCTCTCTTCCACACCATCCGAGGTAGCTCCTCGCTTTCCCATCTTTCCTATGGTGTCTGAGCTACATCCCTCCGTAAGGCAGGTGGTTTAGCCTAAAGAACTCCCAAAGCTCTCCTCAGCCCTGAGCTCTGGGACCCTGTAAGCCCGGGAGGCCATTTCTGGCACGTGCCTCACGTGTTTCTTAAGCTACTGTGTTCTTCCTTGACCCTCAAGAAATACGTCTGACGTGTTCAGAAGCCGGCTCCAGAAGTCTGGTTCCAACTGCCAGTTACCAGGTGTGAGATGTTATGTCTCGAGGATGAGAAGAAAGGGCTAAGGAGATGCGGGTGTGTGTGTGTGTGTGTGTGATCAGACACCCTTGTTATCTATCCTTTAATACTTTCTTAGCCAGCTATGCAAATCTCCTGCAGTGTTTATGAGACACGGATTTGCTGTGATCCTCACTCAGCCAGTGCGGCATCCCCTAGGCTATGAGCACCCATCAGCCTTTGAAGAGTAGATTTTGAGAGTGCAATCTTTTTTTTTTTTTTTTTTTTAAGAGTTTTGCCCAGCACTATTATAAATCAATTCCATATTTTCCCTCCCACTTTGATCTTATCGAGATCTCGGGAAATGGCTTATCTGATTTTATGTAAAGGATCCAGGCCTACCCTGTACTAAGTGGGGTGTTCAAGGCTGATCCCAGATCCTGCCTCTGAACTCAGAGACCTTCCAAGGCTCTACTGGAGGGTCACAGGTGCCAGGGTGCTCTCTCAGGCACCTGTGACACTGGGCTTAGGGTTACACTTCAGTAACTCCTCCTTATTTTTATGTATTTCCTCCCTTTCATTTGGACAAAATACATACAACAGTGAACTCATTTTTAAGTGCACAGTGAACTCATCTTTAAGTGTATAGTGAGCTCATTTTTATTGTACAGTGAACTCATCTTTTAGTGTACAGTGAACTCATTTTTAAGTGCCCAGTGAAGTCATCTTTTAGTGTATAGTGAACTCATTTTCAGTGTACAGTGAACTCATCTTTAAGTGCCCAGTGAAGTCATCTTTTAGTGTATAGTGAACTCATTTTCAGTGTACAGTGAACTCAGTAGCGTTGGGTGCATTCATAACCTTGTGCATCTGCCACCGCCATCCATGCCCACAACTTGTCGTCATGTTGCAAATCTGGACTCCATACTCATTAAACAGTAGGTTCCCAGTGCCCTTCCACCCGGAAACCGCCTACTTCAAGTCTTCTCTAGGAACCTCAATACCTGGAATCACACCACAGTGTTTGCCTTTCTGTGCCTGACTTACTTAGTTTAACGGTCAAGGTTCACCTGTGCTGCGGCAGGCCATCCTGGTTTAATTACCTGGTGTGTGGGGAAGTGGCACTTCCTTTGGAGGCGGCCTTGCTTCTCTCTGTTGGCTATGTCGGATTTTGATGCGGATTTTCACTCCACAGCTTTGCTGGATTTCCTAAGTCCCCAGTGAAGGACCACATACACAGTTGTGTGTGTGGGGGGATTGGGGAGGGGACATAAAGAGAATGACATCTGTCACTCCAGAAATGTAACCTGACAGGGAGGGGTGTGTGTGAAATCCCAGCCCTCCTCTCAGAAGTCCCTCCAAAGGAGTAGGACTACCTGAAATGTGACACTGGGCTGTCTTCTAGGTCCACGTGTTCTCTAAGCTCCCCAGTGTTGTAGCATGCCTGCTTGCCTACATAGAGACATCGTGTCTATGGCAAAGCACTGAGGCCTGCCTTTCCAGAACACGAGAGACAGCTTTCAAGCCCCCCCCCCATGTAGGACAGCTGAGACCAGAAAGGCAGAGTCACCTGTGCAAGTTAGTGCCAGTAAAGCCGCTTCTAACACTCACACCTCCATGCTGCTTGTGATGAAGAGGAAAAGTAGGGCATGCATTATCTTCTCTGCTCCCTCTCTCTCCCTGAGTGATGTGCTGGCTTAGGCAGTGTTCCAAACATGTCCCAGACAGCTGTTTTAAAAACCTAAAAAGGGGGGGAGGAGGGGCTGGAGAGATGGCTCAGTGGTTAAGAGCACGTCTGCTCTTCCAGAGGTCCTGAGTTCAAGTCCCAGCAACCACATGGTGGCTCATAACCATCTATCATGAGATCTGGTTCCCTCTTCTGGTGTACAGGTGTACATGCAGGCAGAACATTGTATATATAGTAAAATAAAAATCTTTATTTAAAAAAAAAAAAAAAAACCTAAAAAGGATGGGTTGGAAAGTTGTCCCAGTGGTTAAGAGCACTTGTGGCTATGAAGGACTGGGGTTTGAGTCCCAGCACCCACATGGAGGTTTACCATCTCCTCAGGCACAAGGCACACAAGTAGCACATGGGCATACAGATGTGCATGCAGCAAAACACTTACACACATAACATAAGTTAAAAAAAAAATAATCAAAAGGGAGCCTGTCCACTTGTTAGAAACCTCCATGAAACCAGACTCAGGTGTAATTTGGGATATTGAGTATCTTCAAGCCTACACTTGAAGTCCACTGACTCAGGTGTGAGTGGTAACACACTGATGGGTCTTACAGTGACTGAGCCTCCAGTGGCTCCCACTGTCTGAGGCTAAAGTTATAATTACAAAGAGCAGAGCTGGCCTTACCTGCAGGCCAGGTACGCATCGCCAGTGCTGTGTAATTCAGGAGGCGCCCTGGAAAAATGTCTTCGCTAATGCTGGAAAGAGAATTCACATTGGTTGGAATCAGGCGGACCCAGGTCTGGCTACCTAATTAGCTCACTAATTAGTCTTTGAAAGGACACTAGATCTATTTAACCTTGGCTCTTTCATCTGGAATATAGAAGTAGTGCTGTCTGCTAATAATACATAGCATGTAACAGGGACACTGTAACACTGAATACGTAAAACCATCAACAGGAATGTCCTCTTCCTGAATATGTAAAACCATCAGTGGGAATGTCCTCCTCATCCAAATAAACACTGGTCTCAACCTCCCTGATGCACTTAATTGGGTCCTTAGAGCCGTCCACATGAGATGACAGTATCTGAGGTTCTGCTTCAGAACCAAGTGCAGTAGTTATTATGGACCCAAGCTGCTCTGACACCAGCACCAGTCAGGAACCCATTGCTCTGACAGCTAGCTTGGACCCAGAATAGGATGCTATCCTCCTGCCTCCAGCACAGAGATCATTTAGTGAACAAGGATTACGATTGAATGAATGGGGCATGGTGTGAGTAAGGAGGTCAGAGGTGGAGACATGCCCAAGTGGACAGAGTTCCCGGGGGTGGGGGGAAGGCAATACCAAGTGCACAGAGTTCCGGGGGAGGGGAGGCTATGCCAAGTGGACAGAGTTCTCAGGGGGGCGGGGGAGGCTATGCCTGTGGGTGTTAAAACAGAAGACGAGGAACCTAAGCTTAGACATAGAATGAGTGCCTTCCTGTGTCCCCGCAGATACTTTAAATTAGCAGCTCTCAACCCATTTGGGGACAAATGAGCCTTTCACAAGGGTCGCCTAAGACTATTGGAAAACACAGGCATTTACATTATGATTCATAGCAGTAGAAAAATTACAGTTATGAAGTGGCAGTAAAAATAATTTTATGTCTGGGGGTCACCACAACAGCAGTAGGAAGGTTGAGAACCACAGCTTTAAACTTTACTTGAGAGCTACACCTATCAGTGCCAACCTGTAATTCTCTGTACTCAAAAGGCTAAGGCAGAAGACTCACAGGTTCAAGGCCATCCTGGGAAACTCAGAAAGACCCTGTTTCGGAATAAAAGGTAAAAGGACGGGCTAGGGATCTAACTTAGTGACAGAGTAGTTAGCCAGCATGAGCAAGGCCCTCAACCAAATCCCCACTACTGAAAACAAGAATAAAAGAAAAACCTATACTTGGTTCAGGTGCAAAAATATGTAGAGGAGGAATAAGGTTTGTATTTTAAATACAAAAATGTGCGTGTGCAACTCTGGTGCCTCATATTCGACCATGTCCTCGGGAGGGGGAGACCTGGTGGCACTCAGAGGAAGGATAGCAGGTTACCAAGAAGAGACTTGATACCCTATGAGCATATACAGGGGGAGGAAATCCCTCTCAGGAACAGTCATAGGGGAGGGGAATAAGGGGAAAATGGGAGGGAGGGAAGAACGGGAGGATACAAGGGATGGGATAACCATTGAGATGTAACAAGAATAAATTAATAACAAATTTTTAAAAATGTGCGTGCGCACACACACACACACACACACACGGTACTGGACAAACCAAGAGACAAGAAATAACTTTGTGTGTGTGTGTGCATGTGTGTGTGTGTGTGTGTGTGTGTGTGTGTGTGTGTGTAATAGACTCAAACACAAACATATACTTTCTTTTTAAAATTATCCTTTGTGTATGCGTTTTGCCTCCGTGTACGCCTGTGCATCCTGTGCATGCCTCGTGCCCAAGGAGGCCAGAAGAGGGTCTCAGACCCTGTGCCTCTGGAATTGCAGACAGTTATGAGCATTCATGTGGGCACTAGAGTCGAACCTGGGTCCTGTACAAGAGCAGCCAGCACTCTTAACCATGGGGTCATCTCTCTGTCCTTGGATAAGTATATTTTCAAAAAGGAAATGGAAAGCCAAACATGGTGATTCGCAGCTGTAGCCCCCACACTAGACAGGGTGAGGCCAATAGAGAATTCAAGGTCGCCATGATCTACAAGGTCATTTCCAGGCCTGATTGAGTTTTATAAGGTCTTGTCTCAACAAGACAACCAAAATACAGGGGGGAAAAAAAAAAGAAAGAAAGAAAAAGAAAAGAAGATGAAAAATGGAATGCTAAATTCTTAGAAAGTTAAATTCTTCATATGTGTGATTTGTAAAGTTTTTAGTTTTTTTAATATGTTTTATTAATTTATTCATATTACATCTCAGTTGTTATCCCCTCCCTTGTATCCTCCCATTCCTCTTTCTCTCCCTTTTCCCCTTACTCCCCTCTCCTATGACTGTGACTGAGGGGGACCTCCTCCCCCTGTATATGCTCATAGGGTATCAAGTCTTTTCTTGGTAGCCTGCTATCCTTCCTCTGAGTGCCACCAGGCCTCCCCATCCAGGGGATGTGGTCAAATATGGGGCACCAGAGTTCGTGTGAAAGTCAGACCCCAAAGGTTTTAGTTTTAAGCATGTATTAATTGTATTAACTGATGGAGAATTTGCAGCTCTACGGCATATCCACATTCAAAGATCTTACAGTTGCCATGCCAACCCCAGATGGCTGGGCTTATGCACCTAGTGCTGTATTTTAGGGTGAATGTTGTCACTTGTTAAAATGATAACAGCACTTCTGGGAGTGAACTCTATGGGAGAGCCTTGCCCAGAAAGTGCTAGGCCTTACATTTAATCCTCCTTAACACAATCTCTCTCTCTCTCTCTCTCTCTCTCTCTCTCTCTCTCTCTCTCTCTCTCTCTCTCTCTCTCTCTCTCACACACACACACACACACACACACACACACACACACTAAAACAAAAGCTATTCATTGAATGCCTCGAAAATAATATGCTTTAAAACTGTTACTGACTGATCAAATGTTTTCAGGACATAGGAAAACCTATTCTTCAAAATTGCTCTCTACTCCTAACAATGTTTTAGGGTTTTAGCTACAGAAGTGGATGCACAGTGGAGCAGGTGGCAAAACTGTGGGATACCATGTGGTCACAGGCAAGATTCTTTTTCTTCATTTGAGCCAATTAAATTTTGTTTATGTTAGCATATTAACCAAATATAATAATGGGTTCCATTTTGAGGTTTACACACACACACACACACACACACACACACACACACACACACACACACACACACTGCATTTTGATCATGAGTTAACTTAAATATTTTTCTCAACATATAATAGTTATATAAAATGAGAGGATTCATTCTGAGCTGTTCAAGCCCTCCATTACCCAATAAGTCAGTTTTTTTTTTTTAAATGACACTCTCAAATTCTTTAAGTATGTTCATTTCCTAGAAAAACATTTCCAGAACCTTCAGACAGCAGGTTTGAATGACTTCTTGGCAACTTGCTTTTACTAAAAAAAATTTTCTGGCTGCTTTAGTTTAGAAACCCTGGGGTTTTGTTGTTGTTGTGTTTTAGGTTTTTGTTACCCTTGTCATTTTGTTTTGTTTTTATTTTTGTGGTGGTGTTTTGCAGGAAATGGGAAGGCTAGGCATGCCAAACTTCATTAGACAGCACCTGGTAGAAACAGTGCATGTATGAGAGTTAAGTAACATAAGTGGCTCACCCAAGGGCCACCCTCTCCCTGGACACAGAAGCCTCCTATAATTATTTGCCTGCCTCATGGAGAGTTTTTACCCCCTTCCATGCATTATGGGTGATAAGAGTCAAGGGCAGCAGGGTCCCTATGTGCTTAGAGAACAGAAAAAGCTGTAGCCCTGTAGGCAGCAAGGGCTTCTAGCCACTGAAATCAGGAAGAGGAAGAACCATGGCAATTCTTGTGGTCACATCAAGTGGCAGATCTTCTAAGAACATTCTGAAGTCAGGATAGCACAGGTTTTTGGTCAGCCCATCTATCCCAATGTGGAGAGTCCCCAGCCACTCTGCCCCTGACAGGGTAAATGGGACCAGGACTTAAAATATGATAGTGGATGTTTGTAGAATCATTCCTGTTCATGGTTGTACCAAGTCCAGCCCAATTTCTGTCTGCCTTTCACCCAGCTCAGCAGCTGGGTGACCACCCAGCAACCACCAGCAAATATTTGCAGATGTCAGTGGGAAACTAGAGAAGGGGCAGGATGCTTGAAACTTTTGTGATCTACTTTCCATGGTTAGTGGCTGTTAGCTGTGAGGTGTTGTGTCAGGTAGACGAGGGCTCTATGCTCCAGACTCCAACAGGGCCTTTCTGCCTAGGCCACGGAGTAATGGCGGAGCTCTTCTTCAAGCTGCTCTGCTCAACCACTAACCAACATGTTCCAGACCTGGAGAGCCTCACAACATGCCTGTCTAGTATCAAACGCCACCCTCTCTCCTTCCCCTCCCACTGCCATCTGTCCCTTCCTTTTTGCTTTCTGCGCCTCCCTAAAGGCTGAGATGCACTAAGAACTCATGCTCCCCTCCAGCAAAATGCTTGACTTGGAAGCCAATAACAGGGCAGGGAAGGGGACACCTGTGTCCCCAATATGGCGTTGGGCAGGTACAGGGACTGTGTGCCATCTTCAAGGACAGGAAGGAAGTTGGCCATAAAGGCCCATGGCAAAGGTGGTCACCTCCCCAGAACAGGGCCCAAGTTGCAATAAATCAGTGTTCCATGCAGATGGGGCAGAGATTATGCACCTCGGAATTATACTTCATTTTGTATCCCATCTCTGACCAGAGATAGGACTAGACAAATTCCTCAATTTCTCTGACCAAATGTTCTAATCTCTGTAAATGGGGATCCCACAGTGGTATGAATATGCGTTACCTCACAGCAGACATAAAAATGGTTAAGAATGTTTCTGTCACAATAGAAAATTCAATAACAACAGGAGTTACCCCAGGGAGGTTGTGATACATGCAATACCTGGTGCATAATATATAACAAATGCCTAGGGTTCCTTTTGTTCCAGTTCCTTCTCCAAGGTTTGGTGCTGGCCTGAGGGTGGGTCAGTCTTTCAGCCCTATCTTCTTGCCCGGTCTGTGTTTCTGTCAGGGTTCTGGGCTGTGGCCCAGGAAGGAAAAAGTGCCTTGTTCCCATAGGAGAGCATATATCCCAGCCCGAGGCCTGAGCCAGGTGGGAAAGAATAGGGAGAGAGAGGGCGTGGCCGAAAGAAACAAAACAATCTTCTACTAAGCTGGCCCTGGGACAGTCACTAAATCTCTAGAGAACCTCATTCTCTCTCCCACGGGACAAGAGGAGGCTGACCCAGAACATCCCCAGAGTATCTGCCACTTCTCCGTTTCTGTGAGTTCATAGACTAAATGACGAGCCTAAATTTCAAAGCCAGACAGTCTGGAACAGCAAGGGGCTCTTTCTGGGCCTCAGTATTTGCATCTATAAAGTGGAAGGGAAGCACTCACACACCCCTAGCAGCCATGGAAGGGACCATCGCAGTGCCTCACCAGTTGTGCCTTGTTGTTTCGAAGGAAGGGTGCTGAATTCACAATGCTAAATATAACACCTATGATGCCACCAGAAGGTCAAGTGGGAGGAGGTGGGGAAGTTGAGACAGGACAAGGAGTATGGAGGAAGGAGGCTGGCCCTCTGGGGGGGTGGGGACAATAGGCTAGACATCAAGGGGGGTGGGTGAGGGTGGGGCGGCGGGGGAAAGAAGGAAGCCATGGGGGGGGGGGGGACGTCTGTGGCATGCAAATAGCAGAACAGTTGGTAGAATTCTGCTTCAGAATGGTGCGTCAAGGAGCCAGCGATGAGACACGTAAGACAGAAGTTAGCCAAGAGAAAGATATACAGGACTCAGAGAATGAGTCCTTGGATTCTTTCTGCATCTTTGCTCTGATTTTTGCAGGGCCCAGAGGATTTGGACATGCCATAAAGTAGGGAAGGATCCCTGTTCTGCCTTAAGGAGGGTAGGATTTGTATTCAGTTCAACTCTGGATTCCAAGCGTGGCTAACACCTTGAATTGTGAAAAAAAAAAAAAAAAAGACAAACAAACAAATAAACAGCAAAACAAATCATGACATCCAGCTTTAAAGATCAGTCTGAAAAAAGAAGCAAATAATATCTTGAGTAAAATTTATTAAAAAAAAAAAAAAAGTACAAAAAAGAACATTGAAAATTTAAATGTGGGGCCAGGGAGATGGCTTGTCAGTCAAAACACCAGCCGTGCAAACCTAAGGACCAGAGTTCAGATCCCCAGAGCCACGTAAAGGCCCAGTGGGCATAGTTGCACCCCCCCCCCCACTGTAGTCCCAGCCTTGGAAGGTACTTAGGTTCAGCTCAGCTCAGGTGGCAGGGCAAGCCTCACAGCTTTTGAAGCGTGAAATCCATGAACTGGAACCAGGGCTGAGCGAGCCAGGTGAGAGGGGAGGACTGCATCTGCTCTTTGCAGGATTTGTTTCCTTTTGAGACTGTGCTAATCCGAAGACAAGACCACAAAGGGATTTTCTTTGATCTGGTTGCTTTGCATTAAGTCTTTTGTGGGAAGCAAGAAGTGGAGGAAATGCCAAGATACTGTGTCCCTTCTCTACAATCCAGAGTGCAGTGTGAGCTGAAAGAAAAGCAAGATAACTCACACACACACACACACACACACACACACACACACACACACACCTATAAAAATTTTGATATGCTTTTAAAAATATGCTTGTAGCAAATGGTGCCATTTTTCAAATCATCTTCTCTATCTAATGAAAGCTAATGGGGCCTGGATCTTGTAAAGTGTGAACTCTCTTGCACTACTTCCTGCTTGATGACCACGCACAGCGCAGTTCAGCTGCGTTCCCCAAGGCTCCTCACCTCAGTGTTCCACGAACTGTCCTTCCAGAATTTGTCCCACCCTCAAATGCTTGGGGATGTTCTGGGGGGGGGGGGGAGGTGTCAGCTGGCTCTGTATGGTCCTCCTGATGTGCTTTCACAGACCCGATCCCCAGGGCGTAGGGGTGGAGAGGTGGGGTGCATGAAGCTTTCCTACCCTGATAATGCTGTCTGAGGGTCTCCACTCCAGCCACACATTGGAAACACTTGAGAGGCAAGCACTCCGGGTTCGGTGGTCTGGAGTGAGGCCTAGGGATCAGGATGATTAAAAATTCTGCGTGATTCCACTCCCAAGCTTAGTTAAAGCCACTTCTCTAGCTTAGCCTCTCTTCCATAGAGATGTTGTACAGTTGCCCACGCACTCACTGAGGAAGCCAGGTTGATGCGTGATGTCTGTGGGCCTTGTGGTTTATGGGGTTGACACTGCTGCTCTGATACCCAGCAGGCGAGAATCGTCCCTGCAGGTGTACTTGTTGAACTTGGGTAAAGGAAGAAGGCAGGCCACCAGCAGCCACCTGCAGCCACAATTCTCCCCTCCTGCTTTTCTTCCATGTTTAAGGAAGACAGGGTCAGTGTGCTGGACTGAAACAGAAGCCTGGGCACTTTCTGTTTGCTGGGCAAATGAGGCACTACCTCACTCTAGCTAGAATGGCCGTTATCATATGACATAGGATTACAAGGGTGTGGAGAAATGAGAACACACATATAGTGGAAATATACTTTTGATAGTATTATGGAAAGCAGTATGGACATCCCCCGCCCAATATCAGAAAAATAGAACTACCACATGACCCAGCAATCCCACCACCTGGCATGTGCTGAAGGAAATGAAGGCATTTGTTGGGGAGACAGCCGGATTCCCACACTTATTGCAGAGCAACCCATAGGAGCAAAGAGATAGAAACAACCTCAGCATCCACAACCAGTGAACAGAAAAATAAAGCATGATACAAGTGGTAGAATATTATTCAGTCATTAAAAACATAATGGGCAGGGAAGAGCGATGGGGAAAGATTTATCAATAACAAATTACAGGGAGTCCCCCCCTTTTATTGAAAATAGATTCCCCCCATACAATATAATTATGGTCTCCCTCCCACAACTCCTCCCAGATCCTCTTCGCTTTCCACCCACTCAAATCTGCACCCTTTCTTTCTCTCTCTCACTCTGAGAAAATAGGCATCCAGGGCTGGAGACATGGTTGGAAGTTAAGAACACTAGCTGCTCTTCCAGAGGTCCTGAGTTCCAGTCCCAGCAACCACATGGCTCATAACCATTTATACTGAGATCTGATGCCCTCTTCTGGCCTGCAGGCACACATGCAGGCAAAATATTGTATATATAATAAATAAATAAATTTTTAAAAAAGAAAACAGGCATCTAAAAAAAAATAAGAAGAAATGAAATAAAATAAAAACCAGCATAGGCAAAACAACAGAAAAAAAAAAACAAACAAACAAAAAAAAAAAAACAAAGAGAAAGCACATAAAACATACATAGACACGGAGACACACACATTTACACACACAGAAATCTCATAAAACACAAAATCAGAAACCATCATATATAAGCAAAAAAAAAAAAAAAAAAACCTTTAAGGCACAAAAGTGTGCAGACAAAGTATAAGACAAAACTTCCCAAAATACCATTGAGTTCGTTTTTGTGTTCTCCGTCTCCTATTGGCCCAGGACCAGCCCTGTGGTTAATTGCAGTTTGATAGCACAAGTAAGGTCTGATAGTCTAGGGAAAAGGAAATTGTGTTTCTATCACAGTGAAAGGATAATTGAGGGGATCTGTAACATCTGGTCTAACGTGAACCCTGTACAACGTACACATGTACTGAAATGCTACATGGACCCCCATAAATACATTCAACCTTTCTGTGCCAGTTGAAATAAAAATATTTTTATTTTTAATTGACTCAAAGATTGAACATGTTTATGGGGCATCATCTGCACATACACATTTGTTAGATATAAATTGCAAGGTCAAGGATGGCTTTAATTGTATGCATTAGATGTTTCTATGCACTAACTTTGACAGCATGAATGGCTGTTCAACAGATTACCAGTGGAGACCAGAATTAAGAGAGGCATTTTTAGTGCTGTTTCCATAGTAACTTCCACAGGATCATGTATATAGTCACGTGTACTAAACGGATCTACTATTACAGAACCTTATAGATGTTTTTTCCACTGTCCATCCTTCAAGCTTGTCAACACCATTGAACTTTTATCATGGCAGCAACTTTCCCATCTCCACAGTGTCATGTACACAGTTGGAATCAGATAATACATAAACCTCTTGAATTGGCTTTAAAAAAAACTTGGCATATGTTTCAATATAAAATAGTCATTGGCCACTCTCCATCAAGAGGGAAGTCAGGGCAGGAAGGGAAGGCAGGAACTAAGACAGAGGTCATGGAGGAATGCTGCTTACTGCCTTGCTCCTCATGGCTACCTTAGCCTGCTTTTTTTTTTTTTAATATATTTTATTAATTTATTCATATTACATCTCAATTGTTATCCCCTCCCTTGTATTAGCCTGCTTTCTTATAGGCCCCAGGAGCACGGCTGCAGTGAGCTCAACCCTTCCACAGCCATTATCAATCAAGAAAATACCCCCACAGGCCAGTGTGTGGTGGGGACATTTTCTCGGTTGAGGTTCCCTCTTCCCATATGCCTCTAGTGTGGTTCACGTTGCCGTAAAGCTGTTTCATGCCTTACTTCCGAGTTACATTCCCAGACCCAGAATTCTTCATCCGGCGATGGGTATGGAACCTGCACGGGTCTTGCTACCACGAGGCATCGCCGGCTTCGGCCGTTCGAGTTACAGGGCCCAGTGTCACTATCTCTGTTAGTGACTTCTAGAATACACTTTAGGAATGACAAAGTTGCCCTGGCAGTAGGGTGTGGCCCAAACAGGTCCAGCATCCTTTGTTGATGAAGGTGAGTACATATTTGCAAAAGTCAGCCTAGATGTTAACAGTTTGTGATTTTTTTTGTTTTGTTTTGTTTTGTTTTTTACAGACAGCTTCAAAAGATGGTCCACGATATTAAGAACAACGAAGGCGGAATAATGGACAAAATAAAAAAGTAAGTTACTCTCTGTTATTTATATAAAAATGAGTCGGTCTGCGCTGAGTGGAGACCAAAGCTCTGTCAGTGAGTGAGGCCCACGCCACCCCTCCCCTTCTTACTATGGGCAGGAAGCCATGGTGGCTAGGTCCTCATGCTGGAAACAGGTAAGTGAGTGAAGTGGAACTCAGGGATCTACAGTTTTCATCTCCCTGAAGAGCTGTGCTGGGTCTACTCCAGACACCCATGAGGAAAACCACTTGGATGACTATGGAGCTGAGACCCAGGTACAAAACTGGAGAAACCAATAAGAGCGTAGGAAGCTCAGCCTGGCTCACTCAGCCTCCTTGTCTAGGTGCTGTTGAAGCTAGCATGCCTTGCTTTTTTTGTGATGCCATATCTCTGGTCTACAGTTTGGTTTCTGCTTTTTTAATCGGTGTCTTAAAATTGTGCTTCAATGAGTTCTTGAAGAAGCAAAGCCAGAGTCCTGTGCATCAAAAGCCCTTAATTTAAAACAAACAATACAAGTTAGGCTGGGTGTGATTACACACAAGTGAAATCCCAACTGTTTAAGAATTTAACTCAGTCTTAAAGCATTTACAGGGTCCTAGCATTGTATAGGACCCTGGATTTATTCCCCAACACACACACACACACACACACACACACCACAGAAATCGTACATATTTCTTGTATTTACCATTCAAAATCTAAGTCAAGATGAAAAGAGAAATAGTAATTTGTCTTGTCATCTGAGATAGTCTCACTATGTAGCCCTGGGTGGCTTTTGACTCACTATGCAGACCAGACTGGCCTCGAACTCACAGAGACACACCTGCCTCTGCCTCCTGGGTGAGTGCTAGGATTAAATGTGTTAGCTACAGCACTCTGCCTAGTGTTCAGTTTTTAAATTTGCTTTTTTTTTTTTTTTTAATTAATGTAATGCGAATTCACCATGGGGGAAAAAAATCACAGAATTTGAAATGTACCGGGACTGCTCACTTCCTCATATCCCCACTTTAATCCATTCCCCCCAAGTAGGCATCATCCTGGTGAGTCATTGTGCATGCACACCTGTCTGTGCACACTTACACAGGCACGCACATGCCAACGCTGCGTGTGCCACACAGACATTTTCATCTCGAGCAGCATCATGCTGGATACACCATCCTTCCCGCTTGTGGTGCCAGTAACTGCATTGTAATTAAACAAACTGACTACAGATCGGTGGGTGTGTTAAAGGGAGGGGGGTTGTGAATTTTAACCGATAAAGTTTTTGGAGTGAGTTTCATAACAATCAAAATTCTCTAGCCATTTCTTTCCATTTAGTTGTCACAGATAATATTCCAATGACGGTCTTTCTAGACTTCGAGTACTCCATTAATCTAAATTCCTGAAGGAAATTTTCTAAGTGGAACTTGCCAAATTTCCCTCCCCACAATTTTGGGCCAACAGCAGCGTAGGCCAGCGCGTCTCTCCCTGTCCGTACAACAATGCACTCATTCTCCTTGATTGTTTTTGGAACCTAATGTGCACAGGAGTCCCAGCACACACTGGGAGGCAATGGCTGTGCTGCTCTGTGACAGGAAGGGGTCATCCAGGACAGGCTCCATCCTGGGGCTGGCAGAGGTGTGTGGTAATTACTGTTTATCCTTTCTACTACAGACTCTCCTTCCCCACACTGGCCACCGCCAGAGTCACTAGCAGTTGTGGGTTGCCCCAGTTGCCAGATTTGCAACTCCAATGTCCTCAGCAGTGTGAGGTTTCTCTCTGTGTTCAGTCATATGACAGAAGCCATAAGCAGCAAGTGGCCCTGACAGTTTCTATTTCAAATATTTGCCTACTGTCTGTAGAGCACTTTTCTGTGTGTGTGAGTGTGTGTGTTACACATGCACACACACACAGAAGCCAGTCCCAGATGCACACAGAAGCCAGTCCCAGATGCACACACGCACATGCACACAGAAGCCAGTCCCAGATGCACACATGCACATGCACACAGAAGCCACACACACACACACACACACACGCACGCACGCACGCATGCACACAGAAGCCAGTCCCAGATGCTGGGCGTCCCCCTCTATTGCGCTCCATGTTATTGCCTTCAGATAGGGAATGTCACTGAACCAGAAACTCCCTGCTTCTGCTATGCTGGCTGACCAGAGAGCTCTCAAGATGTGCCTGTTACTCTGTCCCAAATTCTGTCGTTATAGAGATGCACAGCCACGCCTGGCTTCTGATGTGGGTGACAGAGTGTGAACTCAGGCTCTCAGGCTCGCAGGGCAAATGTTCTACCACCACCCCTAAGCATCTTCCTAGCCCCTAGAGGGCTTCTCTTGACAAGCCATGTTTCTTCATAGCCTAGAAAATCTGGCCACCATGTCCATCACCATGGAAGTTGAGGGCGACCTGCAGTTGAGTTCCCTTGTAAAGTCAGACAACATTCTCCCTTGAGAGGAAGAAGCCTGGTCGAGCCCACTGTTTCCTCTATCACAAAGTCTGTGATGGAGTTCTCATGGGAATGGGCGGGTCACATGTGGAAAGGCCTGCCAAGTGTGGGGTTTAGTGTGTAGCTGCAGGCAGTTACTTTCAAAATATACCTTTTATTGCCAGCTTGTGGTCAACACCATTTTCTCTCTCTCTCTCTCTCTCTCTCTCTCTCTCTCTCTCTCTCTCTCTCTCTCTCTCTCTCTCTCTCTCTCTCTCTCTCTGTGTGTGTGTGTGTGTGTGTGTGTGTTTAGGCTACAGTCCCATGTTCCTCTACTTCTTTCCATCTTAGTTTCCTGAGACAGGGTCTCTCACTGAACTGCAGCTCACCAATTCAGCTACACTGGCTGGCCAGCAAACTCCCTAAATCCTCCTGTGTCCAGCCACCAGCACTGGTTTCTAGCAGGTACCACCAAGGCCAGCTTTTATGTGAGTGGATGCTGGGGATTTGAACTCAGATCCTCACACTTACTGACTAAACTCTCCAGCAGGGCCATTCGTAAATGTATCCTTCATTCCAAGATGAGCTGAGCTGTTAAAACAGTTTCCTGCTTGGATAGAGGAAGATAGTGGGTAGTAGTTATCATGGGTGTTTCAAAGTTTTGCTGTTCCTAGACTTCAAACCTTTTTTTGTTTGTTGAGAAATTTTTATTCAAAACATGGCTGCTCTGGCAAGAGATCACATCCAAAGACCTTCTAGGTCTGTGTGATCCAGCTGGAATAAAAGCACGCCTTTAATCCAGGAGATAAGAGGCAAACAGATCTGAGTTCAAGGCCAGCCTGGTATAGAGCAAGTATCAGGTAAAGAAAAGCTCAGGTCTAGGTGTGGCGGTACAGGCCACTAATCCCAAACAGTGAAGGTAAAGTTAGTTTGTAGAAGGAAGCACCCATGCTTGAAAGTGATGTTTAATTGAGTGGCAGAAAGAGTGACAAGTCAGAGAAAGATTCAAAAGAATATGATACGCTGAACTCTCAGGAGGAGAGAAAAGGGAAGCTACTTAAGGAGCAATGTAGAGAGAAAAGAAGCAGTTTTACCAGAACAGTAATAGGTAGAGAGGTTGTAGAGAGAGAACAAACTAGACTCAGGTGAAGGCAGAACAAGTCAGAGAATGAGAAGGAGCCAGAAGATTATAGTAGATTGGTGGAGTTAGTTTGAGGCCAAACAGAGCAAGCAATTCAGAGGCAGAGAGAGAGAGAGAGAGAGAGAGAGAGAGAGAGAGAGAGAGAGAGAGAGAGAGAGAGAGAGACAGACAGACAGACAGACAGACAGACACAGACACAGACACAGACACAGACACAGACACAGACACACAGAGACAGAGACAAGCCAGATTGAATAAATCAGCTGAGAAGAGTTTGAGCCACAGCTAAGTTGAACCAGCCAGCCCAGAGTTCAGTAAGACAAGAAAGGATGAGTTTATTAAGCAGTAAGTCTCAGAGGCTGAAAACTTTCGAGGCCTAGGTTAGCAGAAGGAGGCAGTAATTGCTTCCCTTCAATTCCTTTGACAATCTCATTCCAGATTTCATCACAAGTTTATTTTGATGAGATCATTAGTTTAGTTTATGATGAGAATGGGATGTAAAAATAGATATGAGACCATGTGATGGAAAAGGAAGGGTTCCTATACAAAAACTAATATTGTTACTTTTGTAATCTCCAATTTTGGTTTTTAAGTGGTTTTGTGTATTTCTAAAATAAAATATGACTTTCTTTGTTGATTTTTTAAAATAAGAAACAAACTATATATGATTATTATTATCATATATACTGCTTCTATAAAAGGAAATACTATTTTAGTAATTAAAGGCTACATGATATAAGTTTTATATGTGTATACTTTAAATTTCATTAAGGAAATCACTCTTAAATAATATGAGTAATTATTATTAATTAGTAATTTATTAATATAAGCTTTCTATCCCGAGATGATGCTTGCCTAACTGTCATGGTTTTTATTTTGTCTTATTCTTATATTGGGAAGTAAACCCAGGGCCTTATACTAGCTAGGCAAGAACTTTACCACTAGGCCATAGCCTAGGCCCTACTTGTCATGTTTTTAAATGGTGAAAATGATTTTTGTTTAACCTATGAGCATAGTACTCATTATTGATGATTTTCCCCTTTTATGAAAACATTTGTGAACCCTTAAAGTACAGTCCACCTCCTCTCAGCCAATGAGCACTGATCTTCTTCCTTGAATCACTGACTGAAGTGTTCACTGGGCTTTGGGCCTCACAGAGCCCTTCCATGTCTCAGCCTGACTTGGGCCAAGTCGTAGGGCCCCTGAGCACTGTGAAGAATACTGCCTTCATTAGATTACAAGGCACTAAACTCTCAATGTGAGGGACCCAGAGGACAGTCTAGAAGTTATTTACCTCTTGTCTCTGTGCTGGTTTGTGCTGAGAGCCTTGGCAATAGTCGCCCTGCCCACTGACCCTGTTCCACTGGTTCTCATCTGCAGACTGAAAGTCAAAGGACCGCCAAGTGTGCCTCGAAGGGACTATGCATTAGGTAAGATCATTTCAAGACTACATTAGCTGCCTTTAGGTCTAATGTTCATATTTGTTTCTTGGGGAGGGAAATATGCTGTACTGATTTGAAAGCAACATCCGTATCAATGTGACCTTGGACTACAGTGGAAATGTACTCCACCCATCCGTCCGCTCATCTATCCACCTATCTGTCTACCCACCCTCCCACTCATCCGCCTATTCACCTACCCATCCACCCACCTAATTGTCTACCCATACATCTATCTATGTGCCTCTGCTACTATTTATCAAGTACGTACTACGAGCCAGGCATATATAAGTTATTAAGTGAAAGTCTCATAGTTACAAGTGAGATACAGTGTCCACCACCACAGAATTGATAGCCCCAAAGGAAAGACAGATGATATTAGAAATATCTACCATTTCATGTAGTTGGGAAAGTGCAGTCCTATGCAGTACACGGCAGTGGGGACTAACCTGTCCTCCATAAATAGCTATGTAAGGAGTCGTCCAGATGGCTCGGTCAAAAGGTGCTTGGTAGGCAAGCATCAAGACCTGAATTTGACCCCCAGAAACCACATAAAAAGCTGGGCATGGTAGCATTCACTTGTAATTCCAGAACTGGGGAAGTGAAGATAGGTAATGCCTGGTACTTGCTGGGTAACCATCGCCAGAGAAAAACCCTGTCAAAACTAGGGGAGGGGTCCTGAGGAATGGCACTCAAGATCAACCTCTTAACTCCTCCCATACCTGCACGTGCACAGGTCCATCTCAACTTTGCTGCAAAAACACTAATCTTGAGACTGGTAGATTTATAGCAATGGTGATCAAAGTCAAACGCTCAACATCCTTGTGCAGAGTGGACAGAACCCCACACTGTCAAGCATTCAGCAAGTTCAGACAGATAGCCGTGGGGTTCTTGTGCAACATGGAGCTAAGAAACAGGGGGCTTTGGTCCAGGGATTTAAAAATCTACCTAATCCATAAATCAAGGAAACCTGTTTCCAAGCATAGCTAAATGAGAATAAACCATTTTTTTTCCCTCCAAAGATGGAAAAAGGAAACAACTCTGAACTTTTCAGGATCCAAACAGGAATGATGGAAAAATCATGGAATGATGTATTCTTTTTGTTTGTTTGTTTTTGTTTTGTTTTCCAAGACAGGGTTTCTCTGTGTAGCCTTGGCTGTCCTGGACTCACTTTGTAGATCAGGCTGGACTCGAACTCACAGTGATCTGCCTGCCTCTGCCTCCCGAGTGCAGGGATTAAAGGTGTGCGCCACCACCGCCCGGTGGAGTGATGTATTCTTATGTTTAAGAGGTGATTCACTCCAACATCTAGCCAGGACTTATTTCTACCCCCACCAGGGTACCCTCACAAATGCAGCTGCACCCCTTGATAGTTTCCAAAGCTGCCCTGATCCCTGAGGGATGTGCAGCCCTGACTGGATATAGGTGTGAGTCTTCTCTGATGTCTCCTAATGGCTGTCCAATACAAGCTTTGGAGTCTCAAAGGGCCGTGACAGGGTTGGCAAGTTCAGAAGTCACCTCACTTAACAGTATACTCTACAGAAGAGATATCGTCAAGAGCTTTCACTTTGACCCACCCAACAAATATGTCCCATGGGGCAGGACAAGTATGAAGATCTGAGTCTGGATCCCCAGAAACCCCAAAAGGCTGAATGCTGTAGCAGTCTGTAATCCTTCTATGGCAAGATGATAGGAGAAAAAGACAGAAGAATTCCCAGAAGTCTGTGGAAATGATCAAGAGACCCTACACAGACACAGACACACTCACGCACGCACATTTTTAAAATGAGTCATTTTCCAAGCATAACGACTGCTGCGAAAAATAGGAAGAAAATAGAAAATGGCAGGGTGTAGGACAGATGGGGGACTTATGCAGTCTGGGAAGGTCTCTCTGAGGAGGTGACATCTAGTTCAGGTGCTAGGGGACAAATTGCAAGCATATCTGTCCCCTGTAGATGAACCAGAAGCATTAGAGATGACAAGCTCAAATGCTGGACCTCAGAGTCAATTCTCAGACGCCCGATTACAAGAGGGACATTTCTCTTCACTGTCGCTTGCTCATCCCTTCCCTGTGGCTTCCTCCTTCTCTGTTTTCTTCTTTGGTGAAAGGCTGGAAACAGCTGTGGTGTTTTCACCCTTTTGCCTAAACCACAACATGCCTTGGGGCTCATTGTCAATTCCTTATCTTCCTCATCCTCTGCAGAAAGGGCAAGGCTTCCTCTGAATCCTGCCAATTCCTGCCTTCAAGTTTCTTTCCTCTCCATTGCCATGGCGACAGCTCAGACCCTCACCATCTCTCGCTTGTCCTTGGACAGAGCTTCTAAGTGGCCCCCAACATGTAATTCCATTCCTAATTCTCACACTTCATCAAGAGGGTTGAGCCATAACAGTTCTCTTTTACCTCACGGCTCCACTGACCTCTTCGTGGCTCCCCAGAGTGCAGTCACAGGTCACAGGCCCAGTGACAAGGTCCTCTCACATCTAGCCACTAACTAAATGTGTGGCTATGGACATCGCTTTCCAGTTCACCTTTGTCATTTGAGGAATGGAGATCTGTTGCATTTTGGACCCTGGGTCCTGATGCTACAGTGAGCCTCTCTGACACTAGTTTTTGGTGTGTCTACCCATCTCAAAAGTGTTCTCCTTGACCTCAAGCACCTGATCTTTTCCCGGAGCTCAAAGCCAGGACCCCATATATGCTAGGCAAGTGCTCTACAACAGCCCCAGCCCCAGCACATAGCCTCAATGTCACTATATCAGTGTCTCTTGGAACACAGTAATATGACTTGCTCCACAAACTTCGATCCCTGGTATGGTGGCAGCAGTCAGCTGGGCGCTTCTTAGACGTACTTAGCCTCAGCCCTACCAACCAACAACTGAGTCAGAACTAGCAAGAACTCCCACGTATTGAAGCGGAACAAACCTGCTTTAAACCAAATCCACCCAAGTTCCCAATCTTAGCAGTCAGTGGTGTGCACTTTGCCTACAGGGCTCGCTCACACTCTTTGCTCTTCCCCTTAATATCTCGAAATTATCCCTGAGCCTCTTGGCAAAACCAGCTCCCACCACTTCCAGTTGTGCCCCTCTTTGCCCCATCTTCTCCCACCCCTAGCCGTTAATGTCCCAGGGCCATTTCCAGCTGCTGCCCTATGCATTGGGGTTCCTGTTCAACTGTATGCGCAGACTCAGAAATCAGCCCCAAAGCTTCTCAATCCAGGAAATCTCCAAGGACTTCAAAGGAAGGTTACATAGAGAGAGAGAGAGAGAGAGAGAGAGAGAGAGAGAGAGAGAGAGAGAGAGAGAGAGAGAGAACTAAAAGAGGAAACACTGGAGGGGGAGGGAAGGAGGGGGAAGGGAGGAAAGGGAGGGGGGAAGAGAGGGACAGGAAGAAAGATCGATCTGTCTCAGTTAAGTAGATAAAGAGCACCTCTTGGGAAAGGGCCCTCAAGTTTTGGGGCTCATTGCAGAAACCCTCTGATCACCCCACAAACCCCTGAGGAATCAGATCTGAGCAAGGTTTGTCTACTTGCGCCCTCTGTCCCTAATCTCCAGGGACTGTTGGGAGATGCTCCCCACCACCACCACCACAGAGATTTGCCTAGGACTAACCCTCTCCCCACTGACATGCAGGGAGGGGGCTGAGTGATGGTGAAAAGGTAGAGAGTCCCCCTAAAAGAATGAAACTAGAGCTTCCCTGAGGTAGAGCAACCCCTCCACAGGGTGAATGGTCAAAGGGAAGGCAAGCGTTTGCCAAACAGTGTTGGCTCTGTTTCTTAACAATTAGACTTTATTATACAACCCACTATCCTATACAGGAGGGGAAAGGGGTTAAGGGGGACAAGAATAAACCTTCCAGGTATCAGTTCCGCAGGACAAATCCCTAGGCGTCTCCGGGCCTGCACCCTGATCCTCTCTCAGAAGCAGTCCACACCCTCGTGGTGGTCCGAACCTGCAGCCTTCTCTCTTGCCTCTCCGCCTGCACCTCTCTCTCTCTCTCTCTCTCTCTCTCTCTCTCTCTCTCTCTCTCTCTCTCTCTCTCTCTCTCTGGCTGCAATCGCTGGTCTCTCCTCAGGTTCCCTCCCCCCATCGATGTTCGATTAGAAACACAGTAGCCCAGACGGAGTCCTCGGTCTGCTTCCTTGAATTCTGGACCCAGAATGGCTCCTTTCAGTCTATCCCAATGGCAATCTCAGTGGGGTGTCCGTGGAGTCTCCAAGGGGCGAAGCCCGCTGTCCTTCCACAAAACAGGCACCTGGTCCACAAGTGCTCGATGCTGCTGAGGCAAGACAACAACTTGAGTCTGCGTGCTGATGGGAAGATAAGGAGCATATGCTGCCTACACACAGCAGAATGCTGTCCACTCCTTAGAAGAATGGGATCCTGTCATTTGTAACAACTTGAGCAGAGTCAGGTCACTGTGCCAAGTGAAATAAACCTATATATAAGTCCTATAATTTCTCACACGGCCTGTGACATCTCACTGAACTGAGACACCCATCATCAGTGTGGTCGCTATCTGAGGCTGGCAAGGACATGGTGAAGGAGGCTGGGCAATGGGTCCAGGGTGAGCATGAAGACCCATCATGCTATTTCACAGATAGCTGTAGCTGACAATGTGCGGTGCATTCCAGTAACTAAGGAGAAATGCTGAAAGTCGCACGTTAAGAGACAGGTGTGTTTACCCTGCTTTAAATGTTATACAATGGATATGTGTGTTCATATACCACCTGTCAACCTATGACGCTATATATTTTTTATGTTTTCACGTATCAGTTAAAGTGACTTTTATTTTTAAAAATAGTTCATTTAGGACTAAGAAGATGCCCCAGTGGGTGCAGTGCTTGTTGTAAAAGCAAGAGAACCTAGGTTCAAATTCCAAATATTCACCTAAAAGCTGGGCATGGCTGTGTGTGCCTGGCCAGGCAGCCTAACTGAAACAGTGAGTGACAGGCTCAGTGAGAGACCCTGTCTTAAAAACTAGGCCAGAGATCAATACATACCTGATGGCCACCTTTGACATACATATGTATATACAGGCAGGCACACACTAGTAGGTATGTATAACACACACACATGCACACACATACACACATACAACACACATATACATACACACAACACACATACATACAATACACACATACATACACACAAAACACACACATGCACGCACATGCACACACACGTACACACAGACACACACACATACACACACATACACATGCACACACATACACACACATACCTTGATTCCAACAAAGGCAACAATAAAGTAGTGTGATTATATGTTTAAAAGTAAGACAGGAGGAGAGGCAGGGACAAGGGAGAGAAAGGGAGGGGCTCTTAGGTACATCTGGCTACAGAAGCCTGGGGTCTGCACAGCCACCCTTTGTCCCTAGAGAAATGAGCTCTAACACTGCTTGTGCCCTGTCCTGCTGTTTGGTGCTGGTGTTCTGCATGGAACTAAGACTAGGGAAATACATCTTGGGCTCAAAGTATTTTTAAAGCTTTGAAAGACCTGGAACAGCATCCAGTCTAAGCTTCCAAGATAAGTAGAGGCAGAGAAACAAAAGACCATCCAAGACCAGAGGCCTCGTGCCGGCCCTGTGCAGGGAAGAGCGCACATACACACACAGGCGAAGGGAGGTTTTGAGGTGTTAAGTGGTCACACTAAAAGCTCCTCTCCCAGGCAACTTCACCTGGTTCCTCCCTCAGTCCCCACACTAAATCCAGTCCCCACCAATTCCTAGGGCTGCTTTCTGAAGTTTTTGTCAACTTGACACCGGCTAGAGTTACATGGAACGGGAGCCTCACCTGAGGAACCGCCTCCATCAGATTGGCCTGTGAGCACATCTGTGGGTCATTTTCCTGATGAACGATTGGTGTAGGAGGGGTCCCACTGCAGCCACCCCTGGTCCTGGGTTCTGTAAGAAAGTAAGCTAAGCAAGCCATGGGGAGCAAGCCAGGAAGTAGTGTTCATCCATGGCCTCTGCTTTGGTTCCTGCCCTGAGTTCCTCCCCCTCCCACCCCCAGCCCCCCACCCCCGACGTCCCTCAGCGATTGGCTGTGATTGGGATCTGTAAGCCAAATGAAGGCCTCCCTTTTCAAGTCGCTTTTGGTCAATGTGTGTAAGGAGGCACAGTAGAGAGAGACTGCCAACAGGACCGCTCCATGGTATGGTTGGGCGGAGGGTTTCATTGTTCGTAAGAGAAAGAAAATATACAGTGACATCTGGATGGGTCCAGAGCAGAAAGAAAAGAAAGCAGGCTGGACTTGGCCCAGGCTATCCTCAAGAGAAGGGAGAATGGCTGGAGAAGAGAGATGGGGGGAGGGGGGGAAAGGGGCAGAGGGAGGGGGAGGAGGAGGGGACGGTGGGGTGTGGGGAGAGAGAGAATAATGAGAATAGAATTGTGTTGCGGGGTAATAAAGAGAGCAGGGATCTCAGGTGAGAAGGACCGGGATAGGGCTGAATATATAAGAAATACTTGTGATTAGGGACCACGCGAGCCTGGAGGCCAGCATGGGCTTTGATATGCAGCCCCAGGTGTAATGGCAATGGAGAGCCATTGTCCCAGAGGTAAGGGAAATCACTTCTTTTGGCAAATGGGAACCAGTTTCACAAGTTCTTGAGGAATCCTGGCTCTTGCCTAACTATGGGAAATCCTCCTGTAGTCCAGTTTGAGCTAGGTCTAGACTTTGGATGGAAATCAGTAGACCTGACATTTTGGAGGGGAGTGGAGTGCCCTTCGGACCTGACAGTCATGGGGCTTATCAAAGCAAAGAAAAAAAAAGGGGGGGCAAATATAATATTCCAGAAATGGCCCGTGACAAAGGCAGGCTGACCAGGTAAAGGGCTCCTCTGTCCCTGTGGGATTTCTCCTCAAGCTTTGAAACTAAATTTTCAGAGAATGGGATCATATGCTAACGACGATATGGCTGCAATTACTGTTCGAGGCCGACTAAATGCACCGGAAGGCTCACAGGAAAGCAGCCAGCACTGGTGCCTATGGGCAGCCAGCTCAAGGGTCGACAGACAGACAGAGCACCTGCCTGTGGGCCAGCTGCAACGGGCCAGCCTCCATTCATGCTTTTTGCCCTGTGTCCCTCTCCTGTTACAGAGAGCCCTGCTGAGGAAGAGGAGCAGTGGTCAGATGACTTTGTGAGTACCTGCTCCTGGCATCAGGAGGGCGCCAACCTGCTAGGGGAGACCTCCTGAGTGGGCTTATTTCTGAATCACGTGCTAATGGCTAGCTGAGCATTGCGGGGAGAGGGGCTCTGAAGGACGGAAAAGCCTCCTCCAGGCAGGTGACAGTGACCTCACTGACAGCTGGCGTGACCCAGTGCTCACTGCAAGCCCGGCTGAATACTTTATACATGTTCATTTGCTACCAACACAGCACTGGGAATTAGGTGTTCTAACCCCATTCTCAGAGCTCACAGACACACAAAACCAGAAGTAATGCATTAAAATAGTCTGTACTGATGGGCATACTTTGGACCTAAGCTCCCCACTACTCCCTAAACCTATGCAGGAGACCCCCCCCAAAAAAACCCCCACAATGTCCAAGGAGTCAATGCCAGGCTGGTACACACGTATAATTCCACCACTCGAGAGGCTGAGGCAGAGAGACTGAGAGTTCAAGGCAAACCTGGGTTACTTAGAGAGTTTGAGGCCAGCCTGGGCTATTTATCAAAACTCTATTTTTTTTTTTTTTTTAAGAGAGTTAATGCTAGGCACAGGTGCTACTCCAACCGTAATGGAACATTTGATTAACTTGCAGTTCCCAAACTCAACCTGGGCCTTCAGACCTCAGAACCAGGCTGTCAGCTAGCAAGGTACCTGCTGTGACCATCAGCCACACTCCTCAGGTCACAGTGAAAAAGAGAGACCTAGCCATAGTGACACTGGCAGGTGATGCAGCAGGGTGAGCTGTCAATCTTCTTCAAGTTGGACCTGTAGTCTGCAGGCCATCCCTCGACCCCGACGCGCCCCCCCCCCCGCCCATCGCCCCGCCCCGCGCAGCCACTACGGTTGGGAGCTGAGTCCTGCCAACGTGCGCGTGTGTTCTTCCACAATGTTAGCACTCTCTGACCTGTGTTTCCATCTGTAAGGGATCCTACACAGACCACACCTCCATCTCACGTATAAGGAGACAGGGCTCATGAGGACGGAACTGCTTTTGCTATTCGCGTGTTCCTCGGGGGCATGAGGACCCAGAATGCAGACTTCTAGGCCAGTGCCCAGAATCAAATCTGTGTTTGCCACCTGGAGTGGATGTGGTCTTTGAAAACAGCAGTTCCTCCTCCTTCAACCGCAGGAAAAGAAAAGAAAAGAAAAATAAGAGGAAGGGTGCTCTCACTGCGGGTCGCTTGGGCCTGAAGTTCCTCTCAGAACCCAGTATAGCAGAACCCAGAGTGCAGCGCCCCCTGCTGGCATCAGCTCAAGATGACACCTGCGGCAAAAGGCGGGAGAAGACAGTTTGAAAGAGAGCAAAAGGATGGGTGGTATATGGAAGGGTTTGGAGGGAGGGAGGGTATGAGGAAAGGGTGTAATTATATTATAATCTCAAGAAATAAAAGATGTAAAAACTTTAAAAGAGGGCATAGAGCAAAGGAACACAAAGTGAAAATTAGCCTGGAGAGTAGGAACTGACCTACCCTAAAGTTAAACAGCCAAGATAAACAAGGACTAGGTAAATGCCCCTAGGCATTATTTTTACTTCAGTGGCTCTCCACTGCAGATAGTATGAGATTTAGGCTTGTTCCTAAAGCCTTTAGGGCAGACAGAAGAGCCTTGTTATAACATCACAAGAGAAAGGAGACAAGTGTCCTGTCTCTGCGCTACAAAGTCCTGTGTGGTCCTGGCAGGAGGTGTGTGGAGAAGGTAGATCCAACCGGTCTCCCTCAGCCTCTGCTTTCTGTCCTCTGCCCCAGAAACTGCTCCTGCTTCCTAAGGTAGGGACTGTCCACCAGACGGCACCTGCGGAGGTAACCAAACACAGTGCTTACATTTGCAGGACAGTGACTATGAAAATCCAGACGAACATTCGGACTCTGAGATGTACGTGATGCCCGCGGAGGAGACGGGTGACGATTCCTACGAGCCACCTCCCGCTGAGCAGCAGACAAGGGTGGTCCATCCAGCCCTGCCCTTCACCAGGGGCGAGTATATAGGTAGGTGAGGCCTTTCCCATCCCTTAATGCCCCGTGAAAAGTCATCCTAGGCATTAGTACAGTTTCTTCTGGGAATTTCTTCTTCCAAGTCCCTGACACTTCTGAGGAGCCCACACAGAGAAACAGTACCCTTCAAGGATTTGAGGTCCACTAAACCCCTCTCTGCTCTGGTGCCACTTTGCACACAGGCCATCTGCGCCTGCCAGGGGGTGGGCATGTCAGTGAGCCCTAGGCCTGGAATCAAACTCTTGGACCAACTGACACAGCACAAGTCTGGCTTTGAGCTATGCCTCTGGTGGTCCAATTGGAAGCCTGGTGTGGTAGCACAGGCCTATAATCCCAGCTTGGGGTTGGGATGAGGCAAGAGGATCCCAGGTTCCCAGGCTGGGCAACTTAGCAACAACCAGTGTCAAAATTAAGGGTTTAAAAAAAACCCATAACAAACAAACAAATGAAAACCAGGCTAGAGTGTGGCTCAGTGGTTCTTACCTATCTTGTACAAGGCACCCGGAAGAGCAGTAAATCATTTCGGTTTCCCCATAGCAGGTGACTAGGTTCCCTGAAGGCAGGGATGCTCAGCGTGTTCATGACCATGGCAAGGCTTGCATATGTGCAGCAAGGTCATCCTCACTGTTGTCAGCAGTGTCCTGACAGGGTACCAGTTGCTGCTCGCTAATCTGTTGGGCCCTTACTCTGGCCAGAACCATGCTTGGCCCTGAGCTTTTAGCAGTGATCAAGGCAATATACTCTTGCTGTACTCTGTAGATTACAAGGTAGTGCTTTCTAGCCATGGCTGCTGCTGCTGCTGCTGCTTCTCCTCCTCCTCCTCCTCCTCCTCCTCCTCCTCCTCCTTCTTCTTAATATTTATTTATTATGTATACAGTGTTCTGCCTGTATGTACACCTACCTGCCAGAAGAGGGCACCAGATCTCATTATAGATGGTTGCGAGCCACCATGTGGTTACCGGGAATTGGACTCAGGACCTTTGGAAGAACAGCCAGTGCTCTTAACCTCTGAGCCATCTCTCTCCAGCCCTCTAGCCATGGCTTCTTAACCCTGCCAGACTGTGGAAGAGGGCTGCATCTTCACTATATGGAGGAAGGAGGGACTGCAGGCAGAGCGCTAACTGTGCCAAGGTCATATAGGCGGTGGAGCTTGGATGTGAGTGGGGCCTCTCAGCTTCCACACTGACATGCCTTGAGCCCTGCCCCTTACCCTCCCCACTGGATATGGTCAATTTTTCACTCGTTGCAAGGACCCTCAGAGGGAAGGGGCTGTATTAGGTATACACTGCAAACCAGAAACCACAATTCAATTCTTCAAAGCCTGCCTTCTGTGCTTTGCTACGTCTCATGGGTGTAAGAATAGCATTAAGAAGTCTATATAAACGCCAAGAGCAACAGACAAAAATGGCAGTGATAGGCTCAGCAAAGCAGGGGCCCTAGCGTGTGAGCACAGTCAATGTGACGTCAGCCACATACCTCCGACAAGGAAGAAGCAAGCGCTGAGAGAAAACAAACAAACAAACAAACAAACAAACAAACAAAACAAAACAAAAAACGAGCACCAAGAAAAGCTATAATGTCAGGGTACGGCAAGCAAGGTCATGTTACAGGAGGAAGCTGGACACCCAGCCTGCTACAAGCCACTGCACTGCCTAGGATAGGGAACTCCAGGGCATCCTATGCTATAAAAACTTCTGAAAATGTGTCAGTCCAATCAGAACTCAGCTCACAGAACATGGTGGTCCCAGAGCCATTTCTTAGGCAGGCCACGTTGCACTGTCTGCTTTGTCTGCAATTTTCCCTACCCCTACAATTACTCTAAGGTGCCTAGCATGATCTGGTTTAATATGAGGAAAGGACTGACTGAGAAAGTGTAACTGATGCAAACAGGTGAGGTTAGGGCGGCTAGAACAGAAGGAATCCAGATCCATCCGGCTTTGGAACCTGGACCCTTTCTCAGATACCAGCTGAGAGGACAGTCCTGGACAACACAGGCTTGTCTGGCTGCTCCAGGAGTTGCGGAAAGGAACTCCTTAGAATAACCTAGGAGACTTTTTAAATCCCATAACAGACTGGGTCCAGAAGTCCAGAATCAGATCCAGAGTGGGGCCACCACCTTTAAAGCCCCAGAGATATCTCTAATATGTAAATACAGCTGAGGAAAAACACTCTCCATCCCTGCAAGCTGCTCCGGCCCACTGTGCTTAGCAGAAAGTCGGGATCTCAGCTCTCCCAAGCCTGTAGGCTCTCACCACTCCCCAGGACCTGCTAGTTAGTAAGTAAACAGACAGTGCCCACTTTCCAGCCACCGGTTCCTTTCAGGACCACACTGATCCTTTGTAGTCCCGCGGATGCCTTTGGCTGTGTGTCTTCTGGATTCCCATAATATCCCCACAGTGAATGACCCAGAGCCTCTGTTGTCTTCTGTTTGCTCAAGATAATCGATCCAGCCAGCGGCACTCTCCGCCCTTCAGCAAGACACTTCCCAGTAAGCCTAGCTGGCCCTCAGCAAAAACAAGGCTGGCCTCCACTCTGCCAGCCCCCGCCTCTCTACAGAAGCCGCAAGTCCCTCCCAAGCCCAAAGACCTCCTTGAGGATGAGGTAAAGTAAGCCTGCTCAAAGGTCACCTGGGAGGGGAGCTGGAGTGGTCAGCGAACCAGGCCTGGAGTAGCCTCCCTTCCTCAAAGCCCTGCTGTCCTCTTGCCCTCCAAATCCCTCAAAGTAACATTGTGGGAAACTTGCTTTCTCTAAAAAGGCACATCGATCCCTTTTAATCATTTTCAGTTTTCCACAGAAGTGTGTTTTTTGTACTGGGTCTGTGCCTCTCCTACGGTCCCTACTATGCCTCTCAACGACCTTTACAATTCTTGCTTTCTGCTCCCCACCCCCACTCGCCCCCAAGATCCCGGAAACCTACCCCATTAAATTCCCCTCAGTCAATGCCGACCCCTTGGGAGTCTTATTCCCTTGGGATTGTTGCCTTTTGAACTGGCTAGGCTGTATAATGACAAGTTGGTCTGATGTACTTTGATGCTGATTAATAAAAGGCCATCACACCTGGGCAGGGCGAATGGGATATGTATGGCTAAGGTTCCTGGGCTGGGAGAGACAGGGGGAATGTTGGGAAGAGGAAAAGGTTGCGCCATCATGGGTTAGGTGGAGGTGAAGCACATGGCCGGCGTGGATGGAGACTTGGGCCAGATGAAGAACATTAGCAAGTATTTGGGATTATGGATGGGAGATAGCTTGATAGAAATTATTAGAAGCAGATGGCATGGGATTGGAGCAGGTATCCCATACCTGCCCCACTTTGGGAAGTAGCTTAGGGGATTAATATCTGCCCTGCCCCAGGTTAACTAAGACTATTTTAAAATATAACAGGTGTCTGTGTCTTGATTGATTGCTAGAGGGTTATACTGTCGTAATCATACATTTTAGGCCTGATAATAAAAATTACTAGGCCAATACTGATAATTTAACAACAATGATGGCTGCCCCAACCTAGTGGTTCTGGTTGCAATGGCATTTGGGTTTTAAAAACCACTTGGGGGTGGGGGTGGGGGGCACAGCCTTTAGACAGTCCTACAGGAAAGCGCTAAAGATAGTGCTAAGCCGGCACCAGACAGAATCTTAGCGAAGCGTCTCTGAGAAATCACTTGTTTGGGGTGCCTGCAGGTGATGGACCGTGTTGTGAAACGACCTTCATTTGTGCCTTTGTATAATTTCCAATCAGGAGACAGAAAAGAGAAACTT
Source organism: Acomys russatus (assembly GCF_903995435.1). Classification (NCBI taxonomy): domain Eukaryota; kingdom Metazoa; phylum Chordata; class Mammalia; order Rodentia; family Muridae; genus Acomys; species Acomys russatus. The sequence continues at coordinate 59,804,938 of NC_067141.1, read as the reverse complement.
TAAAGCACAGTAAAGACAGATTCTGGGTCTAAATGCCTTCTGTGAGTTTGGGTAAGCCGGCCAACCTTCTAAGTCTGTCTTCTTTGGTTTTTTTCTTACTATTTTGATATTTATTTAATATATAGATATAGGTAGGTAGATATAGTTTTTACACACACACACACACACACACACACACACACACACACACACTGTTTCTATCATATTTAGATTTTTTGCAAAGCCACTTTTTAAATTTTTCCTGAACACTGAAGATTTCCTGAAGACTGAGCCCCATGGTAGCTTGGCTCAGTCAGTTGTGAGTGAATCCTGGTCCTTTTTTTTTTTTTTTTTTCATTTACCATGGGCTCACCGTTCCTGTAACGTATGTACATATCTTCACCCTGAAAGACTCCTCACTCCTGTCACCTCTACCCACTTCCGGGCTTGATTCCTGCTCTAGGAGACAGTGAAAAACAGATGGCAGCAGACTTGGGGGAGTGGTAGTTTCTCAGTCCTGAGTCTGTCTGTCTGTCTGTCTGTCTGTCAGAGAGGTGATGCTGTCTCTTTAGGGTGGGCATAGGGTAGTAGGGAACAATAGAATAAGAGAGAGAAAGAAGACAATAAGACTGACTCTCTTAGCCTTGGGCAAATTCACACAAAGATGTGAATATAGACATGACACCACAGGCTATGCCAGGCTCTCCGGCTATCCCAGGCTCTCCGGGCTATGCCAGGCTCTCCGTTTCTGTGACTAGGTAGGGAGGGAGTTCAGTGAGGGAGGCAGAGTTCCGCATACAGCATTCTTGTAGAGATGGCTGCACCTCAAGAAAGCCTGCACCAGTGGGAAAGAAGTACAGAGGAGGCTGTGTTCTTGAAGGATCAGGTGGAAAGTTGAGATCTTGAAAAGGTTGCAGGCTAGGTGTGGTGGTGCACACCTTTAAACCCAGCACTGCGGAGGCAGAGGCAGAGGCAGAGGCAGGTAGCTCTTTGTGAGTTCTAGGCCAGCCTGATCTACAAAAGTGAGTTCCAGGGCTATATAAAGAAATGCTGTCTTGAGAAACCAAACCAAACAAAAAAAGAAAAGAAAGAAAAAAGTAAAAAGAAAAAAAAAAGTTACAAAGAAAAAACAAAAGGCAACCAGAGTTCAAGTCCCGCAGAACCCACATTAGAAGGCCATGGGTAGCACAGCTTGCCTATCATCCCAACACTGGTGGAGACAAACAAGTGAATGAGTGCCAGACCAATGAGAAGCCCACTAAGTACCCAAGGTTCTTTTTTTTTTTTTTTTTTTGTGCACACTGCACCTGCACACAAGACTAAAGACGTGGCTTGGTTGTTACAGTATTTTTTCTAGCACGCACAAAGCACTAGATTCCATTTCCAGTACATAATGAGGAATGGTGGCAGAGACCAGCAATTCCAGCACTCAGGAGTCAGGGCTCATGTCATCCTTTCCTACAGAATAAGTTCAAGACCAAGCTAAGCTACATGGTACCCTGTCTTAGGAGGGGGAAAAAAATCTACAAAAAAGAAAGAAAAAGCAAAACCAACACACACATATATGTCCACAGACAGACACACACATGCACACAGATACACACACACACATACACACACACATACACACACAGAGAGAGACACAGATACACACACACACATACACAAACACACAGAGACACAGATACGTACACACACACACACACACACACACACACACACACCTTTTTCTAGTACTCAGCATCTTCTGTATCTCCAAAACTTTCTAATTTTTTATTTGTTTTGTTTGTTGTTATTTTGGATTTTTGCTTGTTTGTTTTTGATTTGTTGAGACAAGGCTGTCCTAGAACTCACTACATAGACCAGGCTGTCCTCAAACTCACAAAGATCTGCTTGCCTCTGCCTCCTGAGTGCTGGGGTCAAAGGCATACCTGGCTCTTTTATTTTTATTTCAATACAGAGTCTTCATAAACTGTCTATCCAGCCTTGAACTTGCTGTATGGCACAGGCTGACAAAGTTATGATCCTCCTGCCTCAGCCTCCCAAGTAGCTGAGATTACAGACTTGTGTACCATCCCTGGCCTACCTATATCTTTGACACATATCTTATAATCACTGAAGTCCTTTTACTGTTATGGAGGTCATGCCACTAGAGCAACCTATTTGCATTTAAAAGATCAGTTGCTAGCTAGGGCTGATGGTACATGTCTGTAATCACAACACTCAAGAGGTTGAGGCAGGGGGATCTGGAGTTCAAAGTCACCCTCAAATACATGGCAAGTTTGAGGTCAGCCTGTGATTAAAAAGAGAGAGAGAGAGAGAGAGAGAGAGAGAGAGAGAGAGAGAGAGAGAGAGAGAGAAAGAGACCCTGTTTTGTTGTTTGTTTTTTAAGATTAATAACTGCTTACATTACAGCTATGGTTTTATGGACTGTTTATGGGATAATGGAGCATATATGAGAACCTCACAGTAATGCCTGTGGGCTGTTTAAGGTGCAGACTGTGGTAGATCTTCACCATGGACTTTGTTTTGGCAGGTACTAATTTTGAACCATTGAAGTGCAGTACTGGAAATGTACATTGTATCTTGGAACTTCTTCCATCCTTGAACAAAAAAATTTGTTGGGATCAGATCGAGTCTTTTCTGTCATTGCTCTTTTGGAATAAAAACCATCTCAGCTCCAGAGTAGCATTTCTCTAAAGAGACCAGGTTCTACACAGTGTAGATAGGATGACTCCTGTTGAAGGCAAAGAAGAGATGAGAACAGCGACTAGCTGGAAAGAGGGAAAAACGAAAAAAGGAGTGAAGAGATGGAAGGGTGGGTTGCAGGAGACAGGCAGGTGGCTGATGAGTGCTTGAAGAGACTGGGTTCAAAGCCTGTATCTGCTGCCTTGTGCAAGCCATGTATTTCCTCTGTACCTCAGAGCTGGTGGTAGTACCTACCTGACAGGGCTGTTAAAATGGCCAAGGGAGAGGATGTTGTTTGGTTTTTGTTTGTTTGCATTTCTTCTCCTGGTAGCTTTCTCGTCATTCTACCAGGACAGACTAGAAAAGTCATTTTTAATATCTGGATAGACTGTGTTTTATCAGTATAAAATCTCCCCTTCTCTACATTTGTGGCCAACTGGTTGTTGACAAGGACCAAGAAGATTTAATAAAAATTTTTAAAAAAGTAGTTGATTTTTAAAAAGTCATAATGCTAGAAAAACTGTGTATCCACATGCAAAATGATGGAATTAAACCCTATGTCATGCCATATACAATATTAGCCTGAAGTGAATCATAGACCTAAATGTAAGATGTCAAACTAATGGGCTCTTAGAGGAAAAAAAGCCTAAGTATAAATCTCTATGGCCTTGAGTTAGGAAATGATTTTTAACGACACCAAAACATGAGCAGCAAAGGAAACGAAAATTTAGATCTTTGTGCCTGAAGTGTTGCATCAGAAAAGCCTGAGCAAGGTGCATGGCACATGCCTATAATCCCAACACTGGTACACCAAGGCAAGATGACTTCAGTTCAGTGCTAGTCTGTGCCACATAGACTAGCCACTAAACACTGGAGGAAAAAAAAATGCAAGCCATGGATCTTACACAGGACTTAATATCTAGGACATTCAAGGAGCTAATATACCATAACAATAAAAAGGTAAACAACCCAATTAAAAGTGGGAAAGGATATTAATATCCAAAGATATGCGTATGTACAGTAAGCACCTGAAGAGATGTTCAGAAGCATTCGCCAGCAAAGGAAGACAGACCCGAACTGCAAGGCACGCCTAACACCATGTTAGGTATTTTAGAAGCCTAGAGATTAGAATACTCAATCATTGGCTGAATACTGACGTAGTGGTCTGAGTGAGAGTAGCCCCCATAGTCTCTGGCACTTGAACACTGGGCTCCCAGCTGGTGGTGCTGTTTGGGGAGGTTTAGGAGGTGTGGCTTAGGTTTGGGAAGTGTGGCTTAGGTTTGGGAGGTGTGGCTTAGGTTTAGGAGGTGTGGCTTAGGTTTAGGAGGTGTGGCTTTGCTGGAGGAAGTATGTCACAGCGATGGGCTTTTGAGTCCAGTTAAGGCTCTGTTTCATGCTTGTGGCTAGAGATGCAGGCTCTCGGCTTCCTGACCCTGCCATCATGCCTCCTGCTTGCTCTTGTGGCTCCCCGTCATCATGGGGACCTAGCCCTCCGGAACCCAAAGCCCAAGTAAATGCTTCCTTCTGTAAGTTGCATCTGCTCCTGACGCTTCATCACAGAAAGTACAAGTGATATTATTCATTTTACTTAAGGGGCTTCGGTAGCCATGAGCTTAGCATCCATGGACCACAGTCTAGTAGACAAGCCCCTATAGAAACAATGGGTAACTAAATGCCAAAAGGCACCCCACTGGAAACTTCACCCAGTGCAATTTTATAGTGTGTGATTTGTAGCCCATTAAAGCGTTTATATAAACAAAAATCCTTCTTGCACAGTCAACTATGAGTGTACAGTGAGCATTCTCTTCATTCGTTTCTATGTTTCTTTTAGGCTGATTATGTGGTCCCTGTGGAGGATAATGATGAAAACTATATCCATCCCAGAGAAAGCAGCCCGAGCCCGGTGCCTGCTGAGAAAGGTAAGCATTTGGAGTTTGCACTGGGGAGCTCAGACTAGCAGGTGCTGCTCCTCTGTAGCCACACCCCCTTTGGCTAGGGGAGACTCTGCTTCAGAGCCTTTGTCCTTCTGCTTTTCACGGTTTTATAATCGGCTTATCAAATCACCAGAGCTATTATCCTCAGCTGCCTTCACTCAGAATGGCTCTCACTAGCTAACACTCGCAGGGTCGACTTACAAACACTGCATCCTGAGCAAGTCTGTGGAACAATGATAAAACAAGAGCTCTTGTACTCTGTATCCTGGCTCTTCAGCTCCACAGTGTCTCAGCGTATGGGACACTTTGTTTGTAAGTCCTGCAGGGGATGAAAAACGCTGTCACAAACACATTGTCTCTGATCACAGGTGGAAGCAGTGCCCTTTGGAAAATATAGACCAGGCAGGTGGTGCCTCTTCAGATGACACGTCCCATTAATAGGCGGGAATAGAGAGGACTGTCAGAGAGGACTGTCCTCAACTCTGCTGGCTTTTGTTTTGTTTTGGTTTGGTTTGGTTTGGTTTGTTGGTTTTCTGAGACAGGGTTTCTCTGTTTAGCCTTGGCTGTCCTGGACTCAATGTGTAGACCAGGCTGGCCATGAATTCACAAAGATCCACCTGCCTCTGCCTCCCTGAGTGCTGGGATTATAGGCGTGTGTCACCAAGACCAACTCTCTCCTGTTTTTCATAACAATTCTCTCGTGTGCTGCCTGAGCAGGAGCATCAGCTTTAGGACTAAGCCACCTAGTGCACAAAACAACACCTGCACATCCCCTCTCTCCTGCCCTTAAACCACCTCAAAATCCAAGAGAAGCTGTGTATAAGAGGGAACAGAGTAGTGACTGATTGGCACCGCCATGTTTGGGTTTAATATACTTTGGATTAAAACGAAACAAAGCTTTCGAGGCCTTTACCCTCTTTTGTCTCCCAAGCCTCCAGGTGGGCGGTACTCTAGTCTGGTACATGCTTTAGTAGGCCATCTTTATTTCACACCTTAAATTACTAATGCATCCATCCCAGAGCTGCCCTGTAATTTCTTTGGATGGTTTGTGTGATTGGGGGAGGAGGGTGTCACGAATCTTTGCAGACTCTCTGGTTTGACTATCTTTCTCTCTACGAGAACTTTCCTCAGTGGAGCGTGCCTGTAACCACCCTGTGTGTGTGCATATTTGTGTGTTCCAGCTCCCATGGTGAACAGATCAACCAAACCAAGCAGCTCCTCAAAGCCGGTGTCTCCTTCTGGAAATGTCACAGGTACAGTAAATGTGTGGTTTGGTTTTGAATCTGTTCAATATATATATATATATTATATATATTATCATACATGAACAATCATCCATATCCCCAAGTGTCCTGATAACTGGGAACAAAGTCTTTGTCTCGTCCGTGCCCACAGGCTCTCTGGTAGTGGCCTGACCTCTACACACTAGCCTGTAAAATCATAACCCTAAATGTGATGGACAAAAACATCCCCAGGTGGTGCCAAGTATCTCTGAGTTGGGATTAACTTCTAGGTGGTAAGAACCACCAGTTTAAACAAACCTGACAGCTCAGTCCATAGGGACTTATCTCCAAGTGAGAATTTGGAAAGGGTAAAAACCTCTGGATGGTCTGCAACCTTTGTCAAGAGAGAGTACATAAAATCTGTATTTCTGAGCTGTCTCTGAGTTGGTATGGTTAGGGTTTAGCTGTGGAGTGCTTTGGTGGGTCCCCATGGCCAATGTATGCTGCAAAGATCACACCATACAACATATCTCACGCAAGAGATTTATGGGGCAGAGAGTGGCAGGAGTGGCCTGCAAAAGGTTGTCTGAGAGCAGGGACATAAGAGAGACAAGGAGTGAGAGACAGACAGATAGACAGACAGACAGACAGACACAGAGACACAGAGAGAGACAGAGAGGGCCATAATGGCAGGGGACAATTTAAAGGGTTGGCAACTAGTGGGGGTGTAGCTGCTCTGCTGTCTCTAAGGACAGGCCAGGGGAGCACCCGATTTCTCTAGCAGGTATCATTTAAAAATGTTGGTCCTTAAAAAATAAACCCATGCCAGGGAGTGGTTGCCTACTCCTTCGATCCTAGCACTCAGGAGCCAAAGGCATGTGGGTTCTCTGTGAGTTTGAGGCCAGCCTGGTCTACAGAGTGAGTTCTAGGATAGCCACCGCTATTACATAGAGAAATCCTGTCTTGACAAACCAATATTAATAAGTAAGTAAATAAATAAACCCTTGAAAGCTATAAATTCCTATAAATGTGAAAACTGAACTCCACACTAGTGCAGCCAAAATTGTTGCAGAATTGCTAGGTAATATGTTTTGTGTACATGCTCAGAGTACAGGATGCTACATGCTCTAATAATAGCAGAAAATAAGAGTTTCCAAGAATGCTTGCAAGGAGCTGGAGCCCTGGAGTTTAAAGTGCTGAGATTGGGGTGGAGGGGTAGGAAAAACAGAATGAGTGTTGAATGTGAACCTGAAGGAGAGTGGTGTGCAAAACACACACAGGGGCTGGGCACTCACAGGGGTGGGGGGGGGGGGGGGGCGGGCGCACACGGGGGCCAAGCGCTGAGGGGGTGGGCGGGCACACTAGGGAGCAGGGCATGCTGAAGCCTTGTGAGTTCCCAGCTGAGATAGTAAGCAGCAGTTGATACCCCAGCCTGCACCTTTCAAACAAGCAATTCTTGCTCAGGACGGATAGAGACTGAAGCTGATTTTATTCCCTGCTACTTTTATGCTTTTCGCACATTGTCCATCACACTTCTCCCCTAGAGCGTCCCAACCAAGAACTGGGCTCTTTCAGAAAGGAAGGTAGATGCCAGGGTTGCCACCACTGGTGTCATCTTATTGGTGTGCTCCTTGGTCTGGCTGCACACAAGAGAGCAGAAGGGCCAAGATGATGAATAGAGGAGTCCATCCCCATTCTCCCTGAACAGTCGCAGAAGCACCTTCCTTCCTCTCCAGAGAGGCAACAGTGATGACTCTGACCTGCGCAGCAAGCCCCAAAGAACAATATGGAGTCTTGACTGAAGAGCGAAGAGCCTGCCTGGGCCGCAGCTCAGGTGGCCCTGCCACGTTGCCCTCTCTGAGCCTCCATGTGGCATTAGTGAGGTACAGACAGCACATTTGCAACCCCTTGTACTCTGCCAGCACCCAGGGACACTGGGGTATCTGTCACAAAACACTAATAACAATCCTGTTCACTAAGCCTTTATGAGTTACAATTTGAATATTATAAAACTCTCCCATACTAGTATAAAGTCAGTGATTCTTATGAGCTGTGATGTTTATAGTAACACATTATGTAACCTTGCCACAGATCACTTTTAGAACGTTTCCATGCCCACCCGGTCCCCAAGGTCCCTTATGTCCGTCTTTATATAGCCAGTGCTATTTCCACTCCCGGCTCTAGGCAACCGCTTGCCTGCATTCATTGCTATACACCTGCTTTTGCTGGCATTTCATATAGACAGGATCACTCACTATGTGGCCCTGAGCATCTGGCTCTTTCACCTCACTCTAAGGTTTTTAGCCATCAGAAATCTTTGCTCCTTTCCCAACACTACTGATTCTGGCTGATTCTTCGAAACATCGGATTTATCAGACCACAAAAACTGAATTATAACATGAGTGTCCCCATTTCACAGAGCACCTGAGACAGTGTTTGTCAGAAGTCACCCAGCTAGTTTGATGACAGGGAAGTAACTAGAATGCTATCTTCCTAATATAAGACCATGGTGGATTTTTAAAAATGTATTTGTCAGGGGACAGGACATGATCATGCCATGGCTCACAAGTGGAGGTCAGAGGACAACTTTGTCAAATTGCTTCTCGCCTTTCACCATGTGGGTTCTAGCACTGAACTTGCGTCCTTGGGCTTGGTGGCAAGCACTTTTATCTGGCCCAAGAGCATGGGTTTTGCACCGGCACCACACTCTGGTACCTCAGAGCAGAGCTGGAAGGCTCTCCTTCTGTCTGATGGCCAAAGCTATTTATGGAGAGGAAAGGAAGGGAGAGTTGGTTGGCATGCTGTTGGGGACGTGGAGAAAAAGATAGCTCGGGAGAAAAACCAGCCAGTGGGGTAGGGCTGAAGTCTGACTTGGACCTTTTATCTGCTTCCTGCTTTTTCAGACATGGTTGCCTTTGCTGCCCTGAGTTCTTCTGTATGAACATGAGTGGCTACCTTGCACGATGTCAACCTTAATGTTTAGTTTTACTCAGCTGTTAGATGATCGCAGTGGGACTCACACACCGTGGTTGGATGGCATTTTGGTTGATTCTCCTGTGATGTGTATAGCTTACTGTATGTGAGGGGGCACAGTAATAAAACTGCCGATGTGACTTTTTTATTGTGAGTAAGAGAGAGAAAATATCCAGAGGGACCTGGCAGAGTCCAGAGCAGAGAAAAAAAGGAGCAAACTGAACATGACCAGGGCTGGGGAAGTGGAAGAGAGGAAGAGAACAATAGAGATAGCGAGCGAGAGAGAGAGAGAGACAGACAGACAGACAGACAGACAGAGAAACAGAAACAGAGAGAGAAGAGAGAAGGAGAGAGGGAGAGAGACAGACAGACAGACAGACAAACAGAAACAGAGAGAGAAGAGAGAAGGAGAGGGGGAGAGAGACAGACAGACAGAGAAACATAACATAGTATAAAGAGAGAATGAGAGAGAGAGAGAGAAAGAGAAGAGTAGATAGAGGATATTTAAAATCGCAAATGATTATCAATAGACAGAGAGATAAAGATAGTGTGTTGCGCATAGGGTGGACAAATCATGTGGATTATAAGGAGGATAAATAGCTGGGGGGAGGGAAGGTCCTGGATGCCAGTGTGAACTTTGAAAGGTGTAACAAGTACTTGTGATACTGAGGGAGCCTGAAGGCCTGGAGAAGCAAGGGAAATGGCTCCTTCTGGAAGACAGGGGGTGGTGTGGGGGTGGAGGACAATTTTACAAGTTCCTGAGGAATACTGGCTTTTATCTAACTGCCAGAAATCATTTTGTAGCCCAGTTTGAGCTCATCTCTGGCTATATGGACAGTCTGAGGCCTGACAGTTACAGATGTGCTTTCCTTTCTTATATGTTTCCTAAACTTGCATCCAAGTTAGGTAAGCCATAGGTAGAAACAGTGCTGGAGAAGGCACAGCTCCCTGGGATGCTGGACAAGGCACAGCTCCCTGGGATACCAGAGAAGACACAGCTCCCTGGGATGCTGGAGGAGGCACAGCTCCCTGGGATACCGGAGAAGACACAGCTCCCTGGGATGCTAGAGAAAGCACAGCTCCCTGGGATGCTGGAGAAGCACAGCTCCTTGGGATGCTAGAGAAGGCCCAGAGCAATCCAGACCACCCACTCTGCTTTGCCAGTAGGTGGCACTCAACTCAGCAAGTGTGTGAAGAAGAGTAGTTCCTGTTCAGAAGTCAAGAGATTAACCCTGTGGCCATGCTTTCTAAGCCCTTTCTCTTCAGAGTGAGATGCATGAGGACAGTATGCCTCGCCTTCCAGGTCTGTGGCTGGGTATGGTGGCGCACACCTTTAATCCCAGCACTCAGGAGGCAGAGGCAGGTGGATCTCTGTGAGTTCGAGGCCAGCCTGGTCTACAAAGCAAGTCTAGGACAGCCAAGGCTACACAGAGAAACCCTGTCTTGAAAAACCTAAATAAATAAATAATAAAATTTTAAACAGTAATAATAAAATAAAATAATTAATCAAACCACAGGGCCTGTGGATACCTTCCCAGAGACCAGGTCTTCAGCACTACTTGATTTCATGTAAGAAGACAGGCATATAACTATAACCCCAGTCCTGTGAGGGCTAGAGACACAAGGGTCCCTGGGACCTGCTGCCTGCCAGCCTAGTTCCAGGTTTAATGGAAGACCCTGTCTAAAAGGAATAAGGCGGGATACTGGGACAGGACCCCTGACATCCTCCTCTGTTCTCTCCACACACATGCATAGGCACATACATGCATATACACCCACACACACACAATGTTTATTCAGGTCAGTTTGATCCGATAAAAAGTCTCATCACGGGCCTTCTTGTCTTACTGAGAAGCAGCTGCCCATGTGGGGAGTCTATCACCCCTCTCACTGCCTTCTTGATGCTTGTCTGTTTTCAGCTGGGCAGGTGGGGAGGGCACGAATACAAGGCCAAGGTGGCTGGGTCCCTTCTATGACTTCAGGAAACGTCATGTGGGCAATGGCCTCACGCTTGCCCAGACTTGGCCATGAGTGAGTGGACTTGTTCTGACCTTCGTGAGGAGCAGACTGACACTGTGCTCAGTGTGCTGTGCATGAACAGGGAGGGCCATGTGCCGGGAATGGCTTGAGCCCTGAGTAACTCCAGACACCTTTGCTGAGCATGCCTGCACATTGTGCTCAGTGTGAGTGGGAGTTCTTGGCTCCCTCTCAAAGGAACTTTTGTGTGTTTTCACTGAGCTCCCAGAGCCGGGGTCCCTGGACTTGCCCATGAGTTTAAAGAGAGGGTCTTCCAGGAACTAGAGTGACAGTTTAACCTAAAGCCTGTGTCAGACTTTATATGGTAGCATTTTTCTTTGTTCATCTGTGTGTGTGTGTATGTGTGTGCGCGCGCGCGCGTGTGTGTGTGTGTGTTTGCGTGTGTGTAGGCACAGACATTCGGGTACATGTGCACATGGAGACCTTAGACTGATGCTGGGAATCATCGTCCTCTATCACTCTTCTACCTTATTTATCAAGGCCCCTCAATAGAACTCAGAGCTCATCGATACGGTTAGTCTTGCTCCTAGATTCCTCTGGCTTCCCACCTCTACTTTCCAAAACTGGCACTATAACCAAGCTGCCACACCCACCTGGCATTTTCATGAGTTCTGGGGATCTGAACTCTGTTCTTCACACTTGCATGGCAAATGCGTCAGCCATCAGACCATCCCCCGGCCCCTGTATAGGCGTGTCAAATTTCTCACCCAGTGGTTCGCCCCTTAGCTTCGGTGCCCCTAGAGATATGTATGCACTTCACTAAAAGTAATGCAAAACACATGTGTCTCAGAAGGGCTAGTGGCGCAAATACAGCCATCCCCGATGACAGGACACAGTGACTGACTCATGTATGTGCTATGCAGGTCGAAAGAGTGGGGTCTGGGACCCCAAGTCTTCTTTTCCCACCGCACCATCCCCACTGCCACGAGCTGGGTGAGTACTGATTGGGGACAGTGGATCTCCAAGGTCTAGGTGTGTGGGATGGGGGGACCCGGCTTCCCCGCAGACTCCTGTTAATTCTCCACTCCTGTGGCAGTCTTCATGTTGGGCCAGAGGAGCTGCCCCTGAAATTGGAAATGAGGTGCCCTGCCTCCATAGAGTAGGTTTTAGATAAGTTATGAGTTCATCAGCTCACTTCGATTTGCAAGGCACCCCAGCTTTCAGCACCCAGCAGCGCTGGGATCCCCAAGTAGGGTTCAATCTTTACCTGTCTTCTCCCTGATTTCATTTGCAAGGACTGCATGGCCTATAAATGTGGCCTGGGCATCAGAGCATGCATTAGGGTGTTTGGTGGGACAAAGCTTATAGGACTTAAGGTGGCGTTGAAACTGCTGGGTAAGTATTATGACATGTTCAGTAACACCATATTAGTGACTTTACTATTGCTGTGATAAGACACTATGACCAAAGCAACACATGCAAGAATTTAATTTGGGCTTAGTTTTAGATGGTTAGAGTGAAGGAATAGTGGAGAACTTATATGTCCTGATACACAACCATGAGGCAGAGAGGAGAGGGAGTCTGAGAATGGCACAAGTCTTTTGTGACCTCAAATCCTGCCCCCGGTGACACACTTTCTCTAACAAGACCACATCTCCTCACCCTGCCCCAACAGTTCTATGTACTAAGAACCAAGCATCCAAATACATAAGTCTACCAGGGGCATTCTAATTCAAACCACCATTTAACCCATACGCAGATGCTGGCCCAATAGTTCATTATAAAGGCATACTTAATACCTAGAGAGTTGGCTCCGTGGTTAGGCAATGCACTTTCAGAGGACTTGAGTTTGATTCTCAGAACGCGTGCCAGGAGGCTTACAACTACCTGTAACTCCAGCTCCAGGGATCTGACAAATCTGACTACATGGGCACCTATTCTCACACACACACACACACACACACACACACACACACACACACACTCAATTTTAATAAAATAATCTTTCTTTAAAAGCACACTTAAATATGTATAAATCTGGCCTACATGGTTACAATCTTAATTCTACCCCAGTGGAAACTGAAATAAGCCTTAATTTCAGAGCTTCCTTCCTGGCTTCACTTTGAGCAATTATTTAGTCTTTCTGAGCCTTGTTTCATGATCTCTAAAATGTGATAATAATAGAAAAAAATTGAGACGTGGCCTTATTATGTAGCCCTGCTGGCCTGGAACTTCCTATGTAGGTCAGGCTGGCTGCCTGCCTCTGCCTCCCACATGCTGGAATTAAAAGTCCATACGACCACATACAGCTTCTTGTGGGCTTTCATTTTTGTTCTGTTTCTTTTGTGAGACATTGTCTCACTATAATACTTTGAAAAGTCATTTAAGTAATCTTTGAGGAGCTTAGCCTAGTTGCAAACAGACCTCTAAAGACTTTTGATTATTATTAGTACTCATCCCCTATACTTCAGCTCTCAGACTAAAAATGAGAATGTGCAGTGGGGAGGAAGAGAAAAGAGTAAGCAGCTGAGAGAGGAAAGAAGAAAGAATTCAAAGCAAACTCCAACAAGAAGCATAAAGCCTTAGCAACACTGAAGTCCAGGCTCCATTAAAGCTAAGATAAGTGGGAATGTTGGCACAGGTCAGAAATCACAATGGCTTTGAACTAGTTGGGTCTTGGATCTCTTGGAAGACAGGCATTAGAAAACAGTCATCTCTAATCCCTGCACTGGGGAGGCAGAGACAGACAGATCGCTGTGAGTTCGAGGCCAGCCTGGTCTACAAAGTGAGTCCAGGACAGCAAAGGCTACACAGAGAAACCCTGTCTTGAAAAACCAGAGAGAGAGAGAGAGAGAGAGAGAGAGAGAGAGAGAGAGAGAGAGAGAGAAAGGAAGAAAGAATTGCCTTGATCGTGGTGTCTCTTCACAGCAATAGAACACTGACTAAGAAGACAGCCAACCCTCTCCATCTCTTGGGAGGGTCATCACAGTTAAGTCCTCTGTTCGTCCCTATTTGTCCTTCACTGGCAGTCATCCTACCCACTGCGCTCACCTTATGGCTTAGGACATGGTAGTTCCACTTCATCTCCCTTGCCTTTTAACCAGGCTAATCTTTTATCCCCAGGAAGAAAGCAGCTACACCACTGACGTCACTGAGCACAGTAAGTTGATTCGGCCCTTGAAAGTGCTTCCCTTACTTAAGGTTGCCCATGCATCCAATTGTGCTTAGCAGGCTTAGCAACTGAAGCCGCTGCCCAGACAACCCACAGGAACTTCTAACGGTCAGGTAGCTGAGAAGGTACCTGGTCCTTGCTGGTCCTTGCTGGATTCTGTTAGCCTCCCTGAGTGTGTGCATCAGATGACAGAGGATGTACGCATCCATGCATCCATCATTGCAGAAAGCGCCTGTCCACTTCCTGCCTGCCTGACCCCAGAGCAACTGGCTGACAGTATGCATCAGATAAATAGCCACAGACTAAGCTCAGCTTCTGGCCAGAGCAGGGTGATCCTGGGACAGCCCGTGATGCAAGGCAGCCCAGCTGAGCATGAGCTTATTCTAGAACCTGACAGTGATGATCACTTCGGATACACAGAAGGTGGGACCATGAGACCAAAGCCATGCGCCAGATGCCCACTGCACAAGCTGGCAGCTGCTAGGAAGGTGGTTCACAATGCCCATCAATACTCTTGATAAATAAGTGATGTACCCACAAGGGACCGCTCCTCCCATGAGACAAACTCATCCAATTTTCAATGAGTGAAAAGGTTGGGCAGGAATCTGCTTTAGCTTTGGGATTGTGATTTAGAACAGTCGTAAGAACTCTCTGCCAGCATATTGATTGTAATATTGCCCTGACTTTTATCTTCATGTTCTGCTCTGCTGACTGTCTTTGCTTTTTTTTTTTTTTTTTTTTTTTTTTTAACCCCTTAACCCAGGCTCCAGTTGCCCCTCCCCAGAATGCCTCAAATGGCTGTGAAGGTAAATGCATTTACTCTGAAGGCTGAGCATGTATGCTAGAAGTAATTTTTCAATTGATGGTTTGCATATAAACCCTTAATTCTGAATTGCTTTCTTTATTCATGAGCCAGCTTTTACTAGAAAGCCAACCCTTCTAAAGGGTTGTAGTTGTGAGCAGCAGAGTTAGCTCAGGAGGCTGAGCTTAGCAGGCAGGCAGGGGCTGTGGAGGAGGCTGCAGCCTGCCTGCAACCTACCTATTGCAAATGGCTGCCGCCAGCTAGAAAGCAATACGCTGGCGCTATGCATGACCTTAGAGCCACCTGCATGTCCCAGAACTAACAGCTTAGACAAGGTAATGGGTTTCCAAAGCTCTGTTTATTTAAAGAAGTTCTGTTGCTAAGTGTTTAGAGTTCAAATAGTACATCTTCAAATGCTTCTCTGCCTCTGTCTCACCGGAACTCACAAACAAATGTGCTTTTTTTTTTCTTTTCTTTTTTTTTAATAATCCCACTTAAAAATTGCATTTGAAAAGCATGAATGGGGACAGGAATGAGAATGTAAGATCCATTCATGATGTCAACATAGAGACGCTGAAGTCCTGCCCCCACGCAACTCCACACATGAGGGCGCCCTATGCTTCATCTCAGTACTTGTCCTTTGGCCTCGTCCTAAGTCAGTGGCTACACAGAGCATGTGATGTCCCTGCTCATGGGACAGTGGCTTTTTTTCCTTTCTGAGCACTCATTGCAACTCTCATCTCTGCTTTTATTGCACCACTAGGGTCTGTCCGTCCCCCCCAACCCCTCCCCTGGCGCCCCCGCAATTCTATCTTCCACTTCTTTCCTTTCCCCAGGCTGTTTCTACCCCCACCTCCTCCTCTGCTGTCCTCTGGTCCTCTGTCCCCCTTTGAAGTTTTTCTGTTCCTGGACATCCCGTGCATGTCTTGCTTGTCTTTCCAGTCTCTCAGCCTGATAAGCAGGAATCCTAGTGACCTGAGGCCTCTGTGCAAACTTTAAGGCATCAGGAGTTTCCAAAACCAAGTTGGACTGGGCTGCTGGCATGTTCCCTGCTGCTTGGAAATCCTTGTCAGGGCGTCCGTCCGTCCCGTCCTGTCCCGTCCCACAGAGGGGCTTAGCTGGCTGCTTCCTTTGAACTCACTCCAAGAGGCTAGGCCAGGGCCACCTAAGGCCAAAGGGAGAATGTGATGTCTTTTGCCCTGGGGAGGAGACCTCAGGATTGTGAAATGAGAAGGGCAGACAAGGAAACCAGGCACTTGAGACTATGCAGGGTTTTATTTGGGCAGGTGGATGTTGGGGCATAGGGGGCACACTCTTACACACACTTACAAGCTGGGGTGCAGGTTGAAAAGAAGTTTCCTTTTTCAGCTGGCATTTGGCTATTGCTTGGGTGACCAGTGACTAGTCAGGTAAAGAATCCAAGATGACTGACAGACACACAGACACTCATGACTGGGGGACCCTAGGGCAGGAAGTCAGGAATCCAGAGAAACAACCTACTTGTGTTCTTGTATGCTAGTGGGTGCAGGAAAGAAACTGCTGACATGACTGATCCATAACAGGGTTAATATTTTTATTGCAGATAGGAGAGAAAACAGGCAGGCATCTGGAAATGTCTAAAGCAGAAAGAGAAAGTGGACTGAATATAGCCAGGGCTCTGGAAGCAGAAGACAATAGTGGAGATAATGAGATAACGAGAGATAGAGAATAGAGCGCAGCGAAGGGGAGTAGAGAATAAAACAGTGGGATTAGCCAGGTTATAAGAATAATGAGCAGCTGGGCAGAGAATAAAACAGTGGGATTAGCCAGGTTATAAGAATAATGAGCAGCTGGGCGGGGGGGGGGCGGCAGTCTGTGAGCTGGAGGGAGTTTAGGATAGAGGAGGCAGTCAGAAAGACGAGGTTGCTAGCGTGGACTTTGGGATGTGTGACAGGTACCTGTGACACTGAGGGAGCCCAGAGGCCAGAACTTTACTCTCCTGATAGGTTCCACAGGTATCCGCATGACTCCTTTTGGCGGATAGGAACCACTTCCACCAGTCCCTTGGGGAATGCTGGCTTTTATCTAACCACCAGAAATCCTATAGTCCAGCCTGAGCTCATTTCTGGATATTTGGACAGTCTGAGAGAAATTACTGTCATTATGGGAACTGTCACAGCCCAACCAAAATGGAGATTTTAAAAGATAGCAAGGCCCCATCTGACAGAATCAGGAGACAACGGAGTGTGGTCAAAGCTTACGGCTGCTGGAACCTAATGTGTTTCCATTGTGCTCCTTTGGGAATTTCTGAGCTTTAGAGAACTGAACACTAAGCTAGCTTGACGGTTCAAAATAACCTGCCACACAATTGACATAGCTTTGGAGTCCAAGGCTCTCTGAGCACCAGTGCACGGACGTGCATCGCTGACAGCAATTCTCGCGGTTTCTCTTTGAAGTTCCTGTGACTTTTGCTTTTCTTTGTCTCACTAGTAAAGTTCCCTATGATCTTCAACAGTCATTTCTTCTCCCTCCCTTCTCTCTCTCTCTCTCTCCATCTCTCTCTCCTCTCTCTCTCTCTCTCCTCCCTCTCTCCCTCCGTCCTCCCTCCCTTCTTCCTTCTCCTCTCTCCTCTCTCTCTCTCTCTCTCTCTCTCTCTCCTCCTCTCTCTCTCTCTCCTCTCTCTCTTCTCTCCCTCCTCCTTCCTCCCTTTCCTCTCCCCTCTCTCTCTCTTCTCTCTCTCTCAGGCCTTTCTGTGTAGCCCTGGCTATCCTGGAACTCACTCTGTAGACCAGGCTGGCCTCAACCTGAGAGATCCACCTGCCTCTCATCCCGAGGCGGGATTAAAGACACGAGCCACCACCACCACCCGGCTTCAACAGACATTTCTTAAGTTCCATGTTTATGCCTATTTCTTCTACCCTTCCTCAGAATATGCTGAGATCCAAGTAGTATACACACTGGACGGTAACCTAGACTTTGATTCAATTCACTTTTCAAAAGGAGCACATCATTCATAAATCCCAAGACTTTTCCCTTTCCTCAGCAGTAGGTTACTTACACTGCATTTCCTGACTAATCAGGACACAGGAAGGCATGGTAACAC